>NC_092824.1:22000000-22155000 GCF_023375885.2 Dermacentor andersoni | reverse complement strand
TAATGACTTGTACTGGGAGATATTTGCGATGATTTATATGAGCCCGAAACTTATTATTACTTATTTCGGTAGTTTTTGGGCACGGTCGCCACACCCTGCTTTATGACGCAGTTAGCCAAAAGCTCATCGGCCATGTAGCGCATTTTCACATGCACTGAATCTTACCTTGACAAGTTCTGGCGCTTTCTCTGACCTACATCATCATCATCATCATCAGCCTAGTTACGCCCACTGCAGGGCAAAGGCCTCTCCCATACTTCTCCAACTACCCCGGTCATGTACTAATTGTGGCCATGTTGTCCCTGCAAACGTCTTAATGTCATCTGCCCACCTAACTCTCTGCCGCCCCCTGCTACGCTTCCCTTCTCTTGGAATCCAGTCCGTAGCTCTTAGTGACCATCGGTTATCTTCCCTCCTCATTACATGTCCGGCCCATGCCCATTTCTTTTTCTTGATTTCAACTAAGATGTCGTTTACCCGCGTTTGTTGCCTCACCCAATCTGCTCTTTTCTTATCCTTTAACGTTACACCCATCATTCTTCTTTCCATAGCTCGTTGCGTCGTTCTCAATTTCAGCAGAACCCTTTTCGTAAGCCTCCAGGTTTCTGCCCCATATGTGAGTACTGGTAACACACAGCTGTTGTACACTTTCCTTTTGAGGGATAGTGGCAACCTACTGTTCATGATCTGAGAATGCCTGCCAAACGCACCCCAACCCATTCTTATTCTTCTGGTTATTTCAGTCTCATGATCCGGATCCGTGGTCACTACCTGCCCTAAGTAGATGTATTCCCTTACCACTTCCAGTGTTTCGCTACCTATCGTAAACTGCTGTTCTCTTCCGAGACTGTTAACCAGTACTTTAGTTTTCTCCAGATTAATTTTCAGACCCACCCTTCTGCTTTGCCTCTCCAGGTCAGTGAGCATGCATTGCAATTGGTCTCCTGAGTTACTAAGCAAGGCAATATCATCAGCGAATCGCAAGTTGCTAAGGTATTCTCCATCGACTTTTATCCCCAATTCTTCCCACTCCAGGCCTCTGAATACCTCCTGTAAACATGCTGTGAATAGCATTGGAGATATCGTATCTCCCTGTCTGACGCCTTTCTTTATAGGGATTTTGTTGCTTTCTTTGTGGAGGACTACGGTGGCTGTGGAGCCGCTATAGATATCTTCCAGTATTTTTACATATGGCTCATCTACCCCCTGATTCCGTAATGCCTCCATGACTGCTGAGGTTTCGACTGAATCAAACGCTTTCTCGTAATCAATGAAAGCTATATATAAGGGTTGGTTATATTCTGCACATTTCTCTATCACTTGATTGATAGTGTGAATATGGTCTATTGTTGAGTAGCCTTTACGGAATCCTGCCTGGTCCTTTGGCTGACAGAAGTCTAAGGTGTTCCTGATTCTATGTGCGATTACCTTAGTAAATACTTTGTAGGCAACGGACAGTAAGCTGATCGGTCTATAATTTTTCAAGTCTTTGGCGTCCCCTTTCTTATGGATTAGGATTATGTTAGCGTTCTTCCAAGATTCCGGTACGCTCGAGGTTATGAGGCATTGCGTATACAGGGTGGCCAGTTTCTCTAGAACAATCTGACCACCATCCTTCAACAAATCTGCTGTTACCTGATCCTCCCCAGCTGCCTTCCCCCTTTGCATAGCTCCTAAGGCTTTCTTTACTTCTTCTGGCGTTACCTGTGGGATTTCGAATTCCTCTAGGCTATTCTCTCTTCCACTATCGTCGTGGGTGCCACTGGTACTGTATAAATCTCTATAGAACTCCTCAGCCACTTGAACTATCTCGTCCATATTAGTAACGATATTGCCGGCTTTGTCTCTTAACGCACACATCTGATTCTTGCCTATTCCTAGTTTCTTCTTCACTGTTTTTAGGCTTCCTCCGTTCCTGAGAGCCTGTTCAATTCTATCCATATTATAGTTCCTGATGTCCGCTGTCTTACGCTTGTTGATTAACTTAGAAAGTTCTGCCAGTTCTATTCTAGCTGTAGGATTAGAGGCTTTCATACATTGGCGTTTCTTGATCAGATCTTTCGTCTCCTGCGATAGCTTACTGGTTTCCTGTCTAACGGCGTTACCACCGACTTCTATTGCGCACTCCTTAATGATGCCCATGAGATTGTCGTTCATTGCTTCAACACTAAGGTCCTCTTCCTGAGTTAAAGCCGAATACCTGTTCTGTAGTTTGATCCGGAATTCCTCTAGTTTCCCTCTTACCGCTAACTCATTGATTGGCTTCTTGTGTACCAGTTTCTTTCGTTCCCTCCTCAAGTCTAGGCTAATTCGAGTTCTTACCATCCTGTGGTCACTGCAGCGTACCTTGCCGAGCACGTCTACATCTTGAATGATGCCAGGGTTCGCGCAGAGTATGAAGTCGATTTCATTTCTAGTCTCACCATTCGGGCTCCTCCACGTCCACTTTCGGCTAACCCGCTTGCGGAAAAAGGTATTCATTATACGCATATTATTCTGTTCTGCAAACTCTACTAATAATTCTCCTCTGCTATTCCTAGATCCTATGCCATATTCCCCCACTGACTTGTCTCCAGCCTGCTTCTTGCCTACCCTGGCATTGAAGTCGCCCATCAGTATAGTGTATTTTGTTTTGACTTTACCCATCGCCGATTCTACGTCTTCATAAAAGCTTTCGACTTCCTGGTCATCATGACTAGATGTAGGAGCGTAGACCTGAACAACCTTCATTTTGTACCTCTTATTAAGTTTCACAACAAGACATGCCACCCTCTCGTTAATGCTATAGAATTCCTGTATGTTACCAGCTATTTCCTTATTAATCAGGAATCCGACTCCTAGTTCTCGTCTCTCCGCTAAGCCCCGGTAGCACAGTACATGCCCGCTTTTTAGCACTGTATATGCTTCTTTTGTCCTCCTAACCTCACTGAGCCCTATTATATCCCATTTACTACCCTCTAATTCCTCCAATAACACTGCTAGACTCGCCTCACTAGATAGCGTTCTAACGTTAAACGTTGCCAGGTTCAGATTCCAATGGCGGCCTGTCCGGAGCCAGGTATTCTTAGCACCCTCTGCAGCGTCACAGATCTGACCGCCGCCGTGGTCAGTTGCTTCGCGGCTGCTGGGGACTGAGGGCCGGGGTTTGATTGTTGTATTCATATAGGAGGTTGTGGCCAAGTACTGCACCAGGGTGGCCAATCCTGCTCTGGTGAGAGAGTGCGTTACCGGTTCTGGTCACCGGGATCAGGCCGCACTCCAGGCCTGTTTGTGTAATTTTCTCAACACACGTTTTTTTTTTTTTTTTTTGTATTTTCCGGTGGAGAATAGCGCGGCACCGGGATTTGAATCACGGTCCTCTTGCACTGGAGACGGATACTCTACCGTCCCCGTAGGAGTTAAATTAAAAATTAATTTATGGGGTTTTACGTGACAAAACCACTTTCTGATTATGCACGCCGTAGTGGAGGACTCCGAAAATTTCGACCACCTGGGGTTCTTTAACGTGCACCTAATTCTAAGTACACGGGTGTTTTCGCATTTCGCCCCCATCGAAATGCGGCCGCCGTGGTCGGGGTCCGATCCCGCGACCTCGTGCTCAGCAGTCTAACACCATAACCACTGAGCAACCACGGCGGGTCCCGCAGGAGTTGTACGCCTCATTTAACCTACAGTGGTGCCCTACTTGGTCAGTCAAGGTGGACCAATCTGAGCTCGGTTATACCGCATGGATGGCACTCGGCTAGAGAACCTGGTATTTATGACCTGCACATGTGAGTGTGAGGCCATAAATATTTGAAGATCTATATAAATATATATATATATATATTTTTTTTTAGGAGGGTTCCCGTACAGTAATAAAATAAAGGAAAAGACATTAAAAGAAAGAAAGAAAAAAAAAGAAAAAAAAAAAAGAAAGAAAAGGGGGCAGAAAAAAAAAAAAGGAACATAACAGGTGATTTGAACTCGTGACCCTTCGATGTTGCCCAGAAAGATAGCTCAGTCGGTTGGTTCGTCAGGCCCCAGGCTACTTTCAAGCGCCACAGCTCCTGCTCCGAGCCTCACACTTACGTGGAAAGAGACTCATGTTGTCCGCGATAGCGCCGTGGTTTTAAAGCGCACCCGTGGTAGAGAAACGGAATGCGATATAAGCGTGCGTAGCCATGATACGCACACGACAAACTGCCTTAAAATATTTAGACTTGAGGGAAAGCTTCGTTAGCAGACGATAGCACGGCAATCAGCACTCGAATATAATTATAACCCTAATACTAATTGTAAATATTCATCTCATCTATGGGATCTAATGCGCGCGCTGTTGCTTTGTCTCTGCGTGTAGTAGTTGAGAGAGCCAGTTTAAGGGCGGAGAAGAAGAAAGAAGAGAAAAGCAAAAATTGCAGCGCCGTGGTTTTAAAGCGCACCCGTGGTAGAGAAACGGAATGCGATATAAGCGTGCGTAGCCATGATACGCACACGACAAACTGCCTTAAAATATTTAGACTTGAGGGAAAGCTTCGTTAGCAAACGATAGCACGGCAATCAGCACTCGAATATAATTATAACCCTAATACTAATTGTAAATATTTATCTCATCTATGGGATCTAATGCGCGCGCTGTTGCTTTGTCTCTGCGTGTAGTAGTTGAGAGAGCCAGTTTAAGGGCGGAGTAGTTGGAAGGCATACTTTCTAGGAAAAATGGCCGCTCAAGGAGAAGAGCCAACTCGAGCGGCTTTAGAGGCTAGGAAAACTGCCTTAAAATATTTAGACTTGAGGGAAAGCTTCGTTAACAAACTATAACACGGCAATCAGCACTCGAATACGACGAGAGAAATTACTGAGACGTGGAAAATTCCCTTGAAAAAAATCTGGTTTGCTAGGCAAATGCTTGTATGTATTGAACCTCTTAAAAGATGAGGGGTGAAATATGCGCTCACCGAGAGGGCATCTTCGGCACGAGACATCCCCAAGGCACCTTACAGAGATGTGGAGAGCTTCGCGGCCGGAACGAAGCTTCCCTTCTCCGCCGGCCAAGAGGGGGAAACGCGCTTTCCGATCGCTCAAGGTTGCGCGGACAAAGCCTAACTCTAGCGTCTAGGAAAAGCTTAACCAGGTGCGATGGCGGCACGCATAGCGTGGGAAGCTAGCCGCCAGAATAACTATACCAAGGACTGCTGCTGATGAGGGCGAAATACCTTCGTGTAATTATAATAACCCTAATAGGACTACTTTCGAAAAAAAAAAAAGGAAACGGCCCAGAGGGCTATACTACGAGAGCTATGACTGATAGTTTTCTCTCTCTCTATATATATATATATATATATATATATTCATCTCATCTATGGGATCGCATGCGCGCGCTGTTTCTTTGTCTCTGCGTGTAGTACAGTGAAGAGAGCCAGTTTAAGGGCGGAGAAGAAGAAAGAAGAGAAAAGCAAAAACTGCAGCGCCGTGGTTTTAAAGCGCACCCGTGGTAGAGAAACGGAATGCGATATAAGCGTGCGTAGCCATGATACGCACACGACAAACTGCCTTAAAATATTTAGACTTGAGGGAAAGCTTCGTTAGCAGACGATAGCACGGCAATCAGCACTCGAATATAATTATAACCCTAATACTAATTGTAAATATTCATCTCATCTATGGGATCTAATGCGCGCGCTGTTGCTTTGTCTCTGCGTGTAGTAGTTGAGAGAGCCAGTTTAAGGGCGGAGAAGAAGAAAGAAGAGAAAAGCAAAAATTGCAGCGCCGTGGTTTTAAAGCGCACCCGTGGTAGAGAAACGGAATGCGATATAAGCGTGCGTAGCCATGATACGCACACGACAAACTGCCTTAAAATATTTAGACTTGAGGGAAAGCTTCGTTAGCAAACGATAGCACGGCAATCAGCACTCGAATATAATTATAACCCTAATACTAATTGTAAATATTTATCTCATCTATGGGATCTAATGCGCGCGCTGTTGCTTTGTCTCTGCGTGTAGTAGTTGAGAGAGCCAGTTTAAGGGCGGAGTAGTTGGAAGGCATACTTTCTAGGAAAAATGGCCGCTCAAGGAGAAGAGCCAACTCGAGCGGCTTTAGAGGCTAGGAAAACTGCCTTAAAATATTTAGACTTGAGGGAAAGCTTCGTTAACAAACTATAACACGGCAATCAGCACTCGAATACGACGAGAGAAATTACTGAGACGTGGAAAATTCCCTTGAAAAAAATCTGGTTTGCTAGGCAAATGCTTGTATGTATTGAACCTCTTAAAAGATGAGGGGTGAAATATGCGCTCACCGAGAGGGCATCTTCGGCACGAGACATCCCCAAGGCACCTTACAGAGATGTGGAGAGCTTCGCGGCCGGAACGAAGCTTCCCTTCTCCGCCGGCCAAGAGGGGGAAACGCGCTTTCCGATCGCTCAAGGTTGCGCGGACAAAGCCTAACTCTAGCGTCTAGGAAAAGCTTAACCAGGTGCGATGGCGGCACGCATAGCGTGGGAAGCTAGCCGCCAGAATAACTATACCAAGGACTGCTGCTGATGAGGGCGAAATACCTTCGTGTAATTATAATAACCCTAATAGGACTACTTTCGAAAAAAAAAAAAGGAAACGGCCCAGAGGGCTATACTACGAGAGCTATGACTGATAGTTTTCTCTCTCTCTCTCTATATATATATATATATATATATATATATTCATCTCATCTATGGGATCGCATGCGCGCGCTGTTTCTTTGTCTCTGCGTGTAGTACAGTGAAGAGAGCCAGTTTAAGGGCGGAGAAGAAGAAAGAAGAGAAAAGCAAAAACTGCAGCGCCGTGGTTTTAAAGCGCACCCGTGGTAGAGAAACGGAATGCGATATAAGCGTGCGTAGCCATGATACGCACACGACAAACTGCCTTAAAATATTTAGACTTGAGGGAAAGCTTCGTTAGCAGACGATAGCACGGCAATCAGCACTCGAATATAATTATAACCCTAATACTAATTGTAAATATTCATCTCATCTATGGGATCTAATGCGCGCGCTGTTGCTTTGTCTCTGCGTGTAGTAGTTGAGAGAGCCAGTTTAAGGGCGGAGAAGAAGAAAGAAGAGAAAAGCAAAAATTGCAGCGCCGTGGTTTTAAAGCGCACCCGTGGTAGAGAAACGGAATGCGATATAAGCGTGCGTAGCCATGATACGCACACGACAAACTGCCTTAAAATATTTAGACTTGAGGGAAAGCTTCGTTAGCAAACGATAGCACGGCAATCAGCACTCGAATATAATTATAACCCTAATACTAATTGTAAATATTTATCTCATCTATGGGATCTAATGCGCGCGCTGTTGCTTTGTCTCTGCGTGTAGTAGTTGAGAGAGCCAGTTTAAGGGCGGAGTAGTTGGAAGGCATACTTTCTAGGAAAAATGGCCGCTCAAGGAGAAGAGCCAACTCGAGCGGCTTTAGAGGCTAGGAAAACTGCCTTAAAATATTTAGACTTGAGGGAAAGCTTCGTTAACAACCTATAACACGGCAATCAGCACTCGAATACGACGAGAGAAATTACTGAGACGTGGAAAATTCCCTTGAAAAAAATCTGGTTTGCTAGGCAAATGCTTGTATGTATTGAACCTCTTAAAAGATGAGGGGTGAAATATGCGCTCACCGAGAGGGCATCTTCGGCACGAGACATCCCCAAGGCACCTTACAGAGATGTGGAGAGCTTCGCGGCCGGAACGAAGCTTCCCTTCTCCGCCGGCCAAGAGGGGGAAACGTGCTTTCCGATCGCTCAAGGTTGCGCGGACAAAGCCTAACTCTAGCGTCTAGGAAAAGCTTAACCAGGTGCGATGGCGGCACGCATAGCGTGGGAAGCTAGCCGCCAGAATAACTATACCAAGGACTGCTGCTGATGAGGGCGAAATACCTTCGTGTAATTATAATAACCCTAATAGGACTACTTTCGAAAAAAAAAAAGGAAACGGCCCAGAGGGCTATACTACGAGAGCTATGACTGATAGTTTTCTCTCTCTCTCTATATATATATATATATATATATATTCATCTCATCTATGGGATCGCATGCGCGCGCTGTTTCTTTGTCTCTGCGTGTAGTACAGTGAAGAGAGCCAGTTTAAGGGCGGAGAAGAAGAAAGAAGAGAAAAGCAAAAACTGCAGCGCCGTGGTTTTAAAGCGCACCCGTGGTAGAGAAACGGAATGCGATATAAGCGTGCGTAGCCATGATACGCACACGACAAACTGCCTTAAAATATTTAGACTTGAGGGAAAGCTTCGTTAGCAGACGATAGCACGGCAATCAGCACTCGAATATAATTATAACCCTAATACTAATTGTAAATATTCATCTCATCTATGGGATCTAATGCGCGCGCTGTTGCTTTGTCTCTGCGTGTAGTAGTTGAGAGAGCCAGTTTAAGGGCGGAGAAGAAGAAAGAAGAGAAAAGCAAAAATTGCAGCGCCGTGGTTTTAAAGCGCACCCGTGGTAGAGAAACGGAATGCGATATAAGCGTGCGTAGCCATGATACGCACACGACAAACTGCCTTAAAATATTTAGACTTGAGGGAAAGCTTCGTTAGCAAACGATAGCACGGCAATCAGCACTCGAATATAATTATAACCCTAATACTAATTGTAAATATTTATCTCATCTATGGGATCTAATGCGCGCGCTGTTGCTTTGTCTCTGCGTGTAGTAGTTGAGAGAGCCAGTTTAAGGGCGGAGTAGTTGGAAGGCATACTTTCTAGGAAAAATGGCCGCTCAAGGAGAAGAGCCAACTCGAGCGGCTTTAGAGGCTAGGAAAACTGCCTTAAAATATTTAGACTTGAGGGAAAGCTTCGTTAACAAACTATAACACGGCAATCAGCACTCGAATACGACGAGAGAAATTACTGAGACGTGGAAAATTCCCTTGAAAAAAATCTGGTTTGCTAGGCAAATGCTTGTATGTATTGAACCTCTTAAAAGATGAGGGGTGAAATATGCGCTCACCGAGAGGGCATCTTCGGCACGAGACATCCCCAAGGCACCTTACAGAGATGTGGAGAGCTTCGCGGCCGGAACGAAGCTTCCCTTCTCCGCCGGCCAAGAGGGGGAAACGCGCTTTCCGATCGCTCAAGGTTGCGCGGACAAAGCCTAACTCTAGCGTCTAGGAAAAGCTTAACCAGGTGCGATGGCGGCACGCATAGCGTGGGAAGCTAGCCGCCAGAATAACTATACCAAGGACTGCTGCTGATGAGGGCGAAATACCTTCGTGTAATTATAATAACCCTAATAGGACTACTTTCGAAAAAAAAAAAAGGAAACGGCCCAGAGGGCTATACTACGAGAGCTATGACTGATAGTTTTCTCTCTCTATATATATATATATATATATATATATATATTCATCTCATCTATGGGATCGCATGCGCGCGCTGTTTCTTTGTCTCTGCGTGTAGTACAGTGAAGAGAGCCAGTTTAAGGGCGGAGAAGAAGAAAGAAGAGAAAAGCAAAAACTGCAGCGCCGTGGTTTTAAAGCGCACCCGTGGTAGAGAAACGGAATGCGATATAAGCGTGCGTAGCCATGTACGCACACGACAAACTGCCTTAAAATATTTAGACTTGAGGGACAGACAGACAGACAAGAAACTTTAATTGGTCCTAAGGGACTACGTTGTCGTAGTCGCGGGCCGCACCCGCGCCGGGGGCGGAAGACCGTGATCTTCAGCCCTGGCGCAGGCCCTTTGGACAGCCCGAAGTTGGACTTGAAGGTTGTCGCTCTTGACGGCTTCATCCCAATCTTCTTGCCTGTTGAAAGGCGAGTGGCGCAACACAGAACATTCCCACAGCATGTGGTTTAAAGTGGATCGTTCCTCGCCGCAGTCTGGGCAGCGGGGATCCACACCCGGAGTGTAGTGGCTCAGCCTTGAGCGAGACGGAAAGGAGCCCGTCTGCAGCATTCTCAGCACCGAGGCCTGGGGTCTGCCTAGCTTCGGGTGAGGAGCCGGAAACTGCCTGCGTCCCAGCTGGTAGTGAGCAGTTATCTCGTGGAAAGTTAACAGCGGGTCCGTGGTTCGGTCGATCCCCTGCAAAGCCGGGCCCCTCGGACCGGCGCGGTTGATGAGACCTCGCGCCTGGTCGTGGGCCAGCTCATTCGGGTTGATGGAGCCGGGGGAGACGTTCCGGCCCATGTGAGCCGGGAACCAAGTGATGACATGACGGGCCGTGCCTGTCTTGCGGGTCCTCAGCACTGCCGCAGCCTCGGTCGAGACAGAGCCGGCGAGAAAGGCCATCGCCGCCGACCTGGAGTCCGTGAAGATATGCGTGCGCCCGGGTTCGCACAGAGCCAGCGCCACTGCGACTTGCTCTGCGACGGACGCCGTCGAGCGTTGTATAGACGCCGCATTCAGGATCTTGCCCTGGGGGTCAACCACCGTGGCCACGTACGAGTTTGATCCGGGATACCGCGCCGCGTCGACAAAGGACGCGAGCTCTGGGGTTTGCAGGGCAGTCTTGATGAGTGCTCGGGCTCTGGCTGCGCGCCGGGCCTCGTTGTGTTGTGGATGAACATTCCTCGGGAAGGGGGAGACTCGAAAGGTTTCCCTTTCACTCTGGCAAAGCGGGACGGCGAACGACTCCTCAGCCATGGCTGCCAGACCCGCCATCTCGAGTATTCGGCGGCCGGCCTTGGTGGTAGAGAGGCGAACGATCTGTGCCGTTTTCTGCGCTTCGATGACTTCGCTCAGGGTGTTGTGGACCCCGAGTTGCATCAACTTCTCCGTGCTGGTCGTCATGGGGATGCCGAGGACTCGTTTAATGCTCTTCCTCATGAGTGCGTCGATCTTGTTCTCCTCCGACCGCGACCAGCTTAGCGCAGAAGCCACGTAGTTGATATGGCTCATGAGGAAGGCGTGGTAGATCCTTAGGAGGTTGGCTTCGCTGATGCCCCCCTTCCTGCTCGTCACTCGCGAAACGAGTCTGAGCATGTTCTCCGTCTTCGCGCTCAGGCGCGCGATCGTTTGCGCGTTGCTGCCCTTTGCATTGAGGACCAGTCCCAGCACCCTGAGAGAATCCACCCTCTGGATGCGCTGACCCGTCTTCGTTCTGAGTTCGATCGGTACTTGGTCCAGCGTCGTGTCGAACTTACGGCCTTTTCTGTCGGGCCGATACAGCAAGAGTTCCGACTTGGTCGGCGAGAGGACCAGTCCCGTGCCCTCGAGGAATTCTTCCGTGACGTGCAAGGCCTCTTGCAGGGCCCGCTCCACGGCTGCGTCCGACCCACCGCCGCACCAGACGGTGATGTCGTCCGCGTAGAGAGCGTGATTGAGATTGGCGGCCCCGATTCGGTCGAGTCGGACTGATAGGTCTCTCATGGCGATGTTGAAGAGCAGTGGAGATAACACCGCACCCTGCGGCGTGCCGCAGGCTCCCAGCGCGTATCCGTCCGACTTGATCTGGCCCAGCTTGATCGTGGCCTTGCGATCTCTTAGGAAAGAGCTCACGTACGAGTGAAAGCGTTCGCCAAGGTTCAGTCTCGTCACAGAGTCGAGGAGGTGCTTGTGTTTGACCGTGTCGAAGGCCTTGGCGATGTCCAGCGCCAAGATGCCTCGGACGTCTCTCGTGACCACGTCGACTATCTGCCTCTTGATCAGCAGCATGACCTCTTGAGTGGACAGCGAGGGTCTGAAGCCGACCATATTCGGCGGGAGGAGGTGTCGTTCCTCGACATGTCTCGATATTCTGTTGTGGATGACATGCTCCGCCACCTTGCCCACGCAAGACGTGAGCGAAATGGGTCGCAGACTGTCTATGGCTGGTGTCTTGCCCGGCTTCGGAATTAGGATCACCGTGGCTTCCTTCCAGGCGTCCGGTACGATGCCGGCCTCCCAGACATCGTTGATTTCTTTAGTGAGCAGTTCGATCGAGCCGTCGTCCAGATTTCGAAGGAGTCTGTTCGAGATTCCATCCGGCCCGGGCGCAGATCTTCCGTTGAGGCCTTGAAGGGCCGCTCTGACCTCCGAGACGGAGAAGGGGGAGTCGAGCTCCTCGTCCACCTTGCCGCCATAGGCCGGGTAATCTTCTGGTCCGGACTGCCCGATGGGGAGGTAGCGACGTGCGACTTCGTCCATCACTTCGTTCTTAGATGCGCCTTCGCTATTCAGCTTGTGGACCAGCCTATCGATGGCGAGAGTGTGGTTTCTCTTGGACTGCGTGTCGTCCAATAACAGCTTGAGGAGGTTCCACTTGCCTCCCGCACGCATCTGGCCGTCGACCGACGCGCAAACTTCGTTCCATTGCTGCTGGCTGAGCTCTTTGCAGTGCGATTCGATATCACGGTTGAGGGCCGCGATCCTCCTCCGAAGGTTGCGATTCAGCTTCTGCGTCTTCCATCTAGCCGTGAGGGAATTCTTGGCTTCGAGCAGGTGCGCCAATCGAGCGTCCATGCGGTCGACCTTGATGTCTGTTTCAACGGTCCTGGTGACCGCAGCTACGTCCTTCTTGAGCTGCACTACGAGGTCCGCAAACGACTCGTATTTCTCGTGGTCGTCCTTCCGTCTCTTTCGGAAGGCGTCCCAGTCGACTATTTCGAAAGCCCTCTGCGGGGCCGCGCTGACCGGTAGGGAGATTTCCACGATGTAGTGGTCACTGCCCAGGTTCTCTTGTAAGTTGTGCCACTCCGCTCCCGGCGCGTTCTTGACAAAGGCCAGGTCTGGGGTGGTGTCTCTCGAGACCGAGTTTCCCATGCGCGTGGGGTAATGGGGGTCGGTTATCAGTTCCAGGGAGCTGTCAGTCGCTGCCTGCAGGAGTCTGCAGCCTTTGGGAATGCTTCTCACATAGCCCCAGGCTTCGTGCGGCGCGTTGAAATCTCCAGCCATAACAAGTGGCGTCTCCCTCGCCTTGGACGATGCCTTGGTTGTTAGGCTGTAGAAGGTCTGCCGGTTGTCCCTAGGAGAGCAGTACACATTGGTAACGTAGACGCTGTTCTTCAGCCAACTGTTGGGTATGATCTCGACAAGCAACGCTTCCAGTTTGGTGTTGCCAAGACAGAGATCGTGCTCCTGGAAGGCGCACTTCTTTGCAATAAGTATAGCGATGCCGAGCCCGTTCTCCGCTAACGAGGAGACAGCTCGGTATCCCTGGAGGGAAATAGTTTCCATTCCTGTTTCCTGTAGCAAAATGACGTGGGGCCTCTCTTGCGGCTCCCGGGCCTTGATGAACTGCACCAGTTGAGGCCTGCGCCTCCGGAAGCTGGCGCAGTTCCACTGCCACACGATGAGCTTACTATCCGGTCTGGCCATGGTTGGGCATGTTGGACCGGATGTGGGCTGGGGTGCCATCTTGCTCGTCAGCCCACGACTGCTGACTGTCCTGTAGCATTTCACTGGACACCGCCTCCGGCCTGGCGGCTTCGCCGTAGTGTAGGTCACATCGCTTGGCAAGCTCGTTCTCAAGCAGTTGCACTCTGAGTAGAAGGGTCTGGTTACTCTGTACCAGCTCGGCAAAGGATTTTTGCATGCGGTCCAGGGACCTCTGCATGGCAGCCTCCGCCGTGCTCACATCCTCAACCGTACCCTGGGAGGAGGTGGCTCTGCGCTTGACCGCCCTTGCTGTGGCCCCTTCTTCCGTAGACGTTTGTCTTGCCGCGGCCGCTTGGACGGCGCTGGCGTTTCGGAAGGCCTCAAAGTCGGCCTTCATTCTCTGAATTTCCTCCTTGAGACTGGCGTTTTCGCTCATCAACTGCGCGATCCTGGGATCGTGCGCCCGCTCGCTCTCCTGTGCGGCGGCGTGTTGCGTCCGGCCCGTCTGCTTCGTCTGTTTCACTTTGTCGGCCCAGGTGGGACCTCCTGCGATGCGCACCTTGGACTTGGAGCGGCCCCTAGATGCAGAGCGCCCTCGTTGCACGGAGCGCCCACGTGAGCGGGAGCGCGTTCTAGAGCGGGAAAGACTGCGCGAGCGGGAACGCCCCCTCGAAGAACTCCTCTTCCGTAGCGCTGACGTCAGTGCCTGGCTCACCTCACGTGCCGCGTTGGCGCCCTTCTTGGCGTCGCCAGTTTTCTTACGCCGGCGCCTTCGGCGTCTCTGCCTGACGACATACGGCGTTTGGAAGCGTTGCTCGCACTTACGATCAGCTGTTGGGTGAGGGCCTCCGCATATGCCGCATTTCGCCTCACACTGGTGGTCTTCAGTGGGGGACGCGGCTCCGCATCCCCTGCACTTCTTCACACTCGGGGTCGGACATACATCGGCCCTGTGGCCCAGTTCCCCACAACCGTAGCACACATCAACTTGCCTTCTGTATAGTGAGCAGGGCAGCATGCCCGCTCCACACATGACAAAGTTCGGCACCCTCAGTCCGTCAAATAGGACGATAACCGTGGTGGTGGCCTTGATGCGACGCACCTCCAACGCGGTGGGGTTCCGCTGGTGTACGATCATTGCGCGGAGCTGAGCGTCGTTGAACTCGATGTCGACTCCCCTCACAACACCCTTGCATGTATTGTCCGAGGCGGCCATGTACGCTGCCACTTCAAAGACCCCTTCGCGCAGGTGGATCTGTCGAACCATCGCGTAAGCACGCGCGTTCCTTTCTTCTGGTGTTGAGACGACGTAGATGTTTTGCACATTATTTGGGCAGACGATGTCTTCGCCAACCTCGTCGGGTGAAAGCGCCGCCGCCATAGCCAGCGCTTGTGCCACCCTAATAGTGCTGATCTTCTTCACGTCGAGGCCACCCCTTGGCCTAACGATGACTCGAATATGGTCCCGTGGCAGTCTCGGGAGCCTTGAGGCTGCAGCCAGCTTCTTCAGCGCGTTCCGCGGGGCTGCCGTGCGGCGGCCGCCCCTGCCGCCTCTCTGCTTTACCGGGCTCGGCGTCGACTTGGAAGTTTCTCTCCTTGCCTTCTTAGTCTTGCCCATTGCCGTGGTCCAGCCGGGGCACCTTGCTTCTTCGGGGGTAATTTCTACCCCCTCCAACATCTCGACTTCGGGCATGATGCCCCACCAGCCGGAGTTAGGCCAAGGCCTAGCCCGTACTCCTCACCAGCGTTAACCCGTTAGGGTTAGAGCCGCCCGGCGTCGCGAAAAGTTCAAGGTCGTTTAAATGTCCGAGAAAAGCACCTACCGATATAAATCCGGTATCGGCTTGATCCCCGCAACAAACTGCGTCGAATGATGCACAATGTTCAAGCGTTTTCGCGGACTGTACCACCGAAAACATTTGAGGAAATGGGAGCCGATGTTTGCGCGTCCGCACTTCTCGGCGCCCCCTGGCGATCCAGACTTGAGGGAAAGCTTCGTTAGCAGACGATAGCACGGCAATCAGCACTCGAATATAATTATAACCCTAATACTAATTGTAAATATTCATCTCATCTATGGGATCTAATGCGCGCGCTGTTGCTTTGTCTCTGCGTGTAGTAGTTGAGAGAGCCAGTTTAAGGGCGGAGAAGAAGAAAGAAGAGAAAAGCAAAAATTGCAGCGCCGTGGTTTTAAAGCGCACCCGTGGTAGAGAAACGGAATGCGATATAAGCGTGCGTAGCCATGATACGCACACGACAAACTGCCTTAAAATATTTAGACTTGAGGGAAAGCTTCGTTAGCAAACGATAGCACGGCAATCAGCACTCGAATATAATTATAACTCTAATACTAATTGTAAATATTTATCTCATCTATGGGATCTAATGCGCGCGCTGTTGCTTTGTCTCTGCGTGTAGTAGTTGAGAGAGCCAGTTTAAGGGCGGAGTAGTTGGAAGGCATACTTTCTAGGAAAAATGGCCGCTCAAGGAGAAGAGCCAACTCGAGCGGCTTTAGAGGCTAGGAAAACTGCCTTAAAATATTTAGACTTGAGGGAAAGCTTCGTTAACAAACTATAACACGGCAATCAGCACTCGAATACGACGAGAGAAATTACTGAGACGTGGAAAATTCCCTTGAAAAAAATCTGGTTTGCTAGGCAAATGCTTGTATGTATTGAACCTCTTAAAAGATGAGGGGTGAAATATGCGCTCACCGAGAGGGCATCTTCGGCACGAGACATCCCCAAGGCACCTTACAGAGATGTGGAGAGCTTCGCGGCCGGAACGAAGCTTCCCTTCTCCGCCGGCCAAGAGGGGGAAACGCGCTTTCCGATCGCTCAAGGTTGCGCGGACAAAGCCTAACTCTAGCGTCTAGGAAAAGCTTAACCAGGTGCGATGGCGGCACGCATAGCGTGGGAAGCTAGCCGCCAGAATAACTATACCAAGGACTGCTGCTGATGAGGGCGAAATACCTTCGTGTAATTATAATAACCCTAATAGGACTACTTTCGAAAAAAAAAAAAGGAAACGGCCCAGAGGGCTATACTACGAGAGCTATGACTGATAGTTTTCTCTCTCTCTCTATATATATATATATATATATTCATCTCATCTATGGGATCGCATGCGCGCGCTGTTTCTTTGTCTCTGCGTGTAGTACAGTGAAGAGAGCCAGTTTAAGGGCGGAGAAGAAGAAAGAAGAGAAAAGCAAAAACTGCAGCGCCGTGGTTTTAAAGCGCACCCGTGGTAGAGAAACGGAATGCGATATAAGCGTGCGTAGCCATGATACGCACACGACAAACTGCCTTAAAATATTTAGACTTGAGGGAAAGCTTCGTTAGCAGACGATAGCACGGCAATCAGCACTCGAATATAATTATAACCCTAATACTAATTGTAAATATTCATCTCATCTATGGGATCTAATGCGCGCGCTGTTGCTTTGTCTCTGCGTGTAGTAGTTGAGAGAGCCAGTTTAAGGGCGGAGAAGAAGAAAGAAGAGAAAAGCAAAAATTGCAGCGCCGTGGTTTTAAAGCGCACCCGTGGTAGAGAAACGGAATGCGATATAAGCGTGCGTAGCCATGATACGCACACGACAAACTGCCTTAAAATATTTAGACTTGAGGGAAAGCTTCGTTAGCAAACGATAGCACGGCAATCAGCACTCGAATATAATTATAACCCTAATACTAATTGTAAATATTTATCTCATCTATGGGATCTAATGCGCGCGCTGTTGCTTTGTCTCTGCGTGTAGTAGTTGAGAGAGCCAGTTTAAGGGCGGAGTAGTTGGAAGGCATACTTTCTAGGAAAAATGGCCGCTCAAGGAGAAGAGCCAACTCGAGCGGCTTTAGAGGCTAGGAAAACTGCCTTAAAATATTTAGACTTGAGGGAAAGCTTCGTTAACAAACTATAACACGGCAATCAGCACTCGAATACGACGAGAGAAATTACTGAGACGCGGAAAATTCCCTTGAAAAAAATCTGGTTTGCTAGGCAAATGCTTGTATGTATTGAACCTCTTAAAAGATGAGGGGTGAAATATGCGCTCACCGAGAGGGCATCTTCGGCACGAGACATCCCCAAGGCACCTTACAGAGATGTGGAGAGCTTCGCGGCCGGAACGAAGCTTCCCTTCTCCGCCGGCCAAGAGGGGGAAACGCGCTTTCCGATCGCTCAAGGTTGCGCGGACAAAGCCTAACTCTAGCGTCTAGGAAAAGCTTAACCAGGTGCGATGGCGGCACGCATAGCGTGGGAAGCTAGCCGCCAGAATAACTATACCAAGGACTGCTGCTGATGAGGGCGAAATACCTTCGTGTAATTATAATAACCCTAATAGGACTACTTTCGAAAAAAAAAAAAGGAAACGGCCCAGAGGGCTATACTACGAGAGCTATGACTGATAGTTTTCTCTCTCTCTATATATATATATATATATATATTCATCTCATCTATGGGATCGCATGCGCGCGCTGTTTCTTTGTCTCTGCGTGTAGTACAGTGAAGAGAGCCAGTTTAAGGGCGGAGAAGAAGAAAGAAGAGAAAAGCAAAAACTGCAGCGCCGTGGTTTTAAAGCGCACCCGTGGTAGAGAAACGGAATGCGATATAAGCGTGCGTAGCCATGATACGCACACGACAAACTGCCTTAAAATATTTAGACTTGAGGGAAAGCTTCGTTAGCAGACGATAGCACGGCAATCAGCACTCGAATATAATTATAACCCTAATACTAATTGTAAATATTCATCTCATCTATGGGATCTAATGCGCGCGCTGTTGCTTTGTCTCTGCGTGTAGTAGTTGAGAGAGCCAGTTTAAGGGCGGAGAAGAAGAAAGAAGAGAAAAGCAAAAATTGCAGCGCCGTGGTTTTAAAGCGCACCCGTGGTAGAGAAACGGAATGCGATATAAGCGTGCGTAGCCATGATACGCACACGACAAACTGCCTTAAAATATTTAGACTTGAGGGAAAGCTTCGTTAGCAAACGATAGCACGGCAATCAGCACTCGAATATAATTATAACCCTAATACTAATTGTAAATATTTATCTCATCTATGGGATCTAATGCGCGCGCTGTTGCTTTGTCTCTGCGTGTAGTAGTTGAGAGAGCCAGTTTAAGGGCGGAGTAGTTGGAAGGCATACTTTCTAGGAAAAATGGCCGCTCAAGGAGAAGAGCCAACTCGAGCGGCTTTAGAGGCTAGGAAAACTGCCTTAAAATATTTAGACTTGAGGGAAAGCTTCGTTAACAAACTATAACACGGCAATCAGCACTCGAATACGACGAGAGAAATTACTGAGACGTGGAAAATTCCCTTGAAAAAAATCTGGTTTGCTAGGCAAATGCTTGTATGTATTGAACCTCTTAAAAGATGAGGGGTGAAATATGCGCTCACCGAGAGGGCATCTTCGGCACGAGACATCCCCAAGGCACCTTACAGAGATGTGGAGAGCTTCGCGGCCGGAACGAAGCTTCCCTTCTCCGCCGGCCAAGAGGGGGAAACGCGCTTTCCGATCGCTCAAGGTTGCGCGGACAAAGCCTAACTCTAGCGTCTAGGAAAAGCTTAACCAGGTGCGATGGCGGCACGCATAGCGTGGGAAGCTAGCCGCCAGAATAACTATACCAAGGACTGCTGCTGATGAGGGCGAAATACCTTCGTGTAATTATAATAACCCTAATAGGACTACTTTCGAAAAAAAAAAAGGAAACGGCCCAGAGGGCTATACTACGAGAGCTATGACTGATAGTTTTCTCTCTCTCTATATATATATATATATATATATATATATTCATCTCATCTATGGGATCGCATGCGCGCGCTGTTTCTTTGTCTCTGCGTGTAGTACAGTGAAGAGAGCCAGTTTAAGGGCGGAGAAGAAGAAAGAAGAGAAAAGCAAAAACTGCAGCGCCGTGGTTTTAAAGCGCACCCGTGGTAGAGAAACGGAATGCGATATAAGCGTGCGTAGCCATGATACGCACACGACAAACTGCCTTAAAATATTTAGACTTGAGGGAAAGCTTCGTTAGCAGACGATAGCACGGCAATCAGCACTCGAATATAATTATAACCCTAATACTAATTGTAAATATTCATCTCATCTATGGGATCTAATGCGCGCGCTGTTGCTTTGTCTCTGCGTGTAGTAGTTTAGAGAGCCAGTTTAAGGGCGGAGAAGAAGAAAGAAGAGAAAAGCAAAAATTGCAGCGCCGTGGTTTTAAAGCGCACCCGTGGTAGAGAAACGGAATGCGATATAAGCGTGCGTAGCCATGATACGCACACGACAAACTGCCTTAAAATATTTAGACTTGAGGGAAAGCTTCGTTAGCAAACGATAGCACGGCAATCAGCACTCGAATATAATTATAACCCTAATACTAATTGTAAATATTTATCTCATCTATGGGATCTAATGCGCGCGCTGTTGCTTTGTCTCTGCGTGTAGTAGTTGAGAGAGCCAGTTTAAGGGCGGAGTAGTTGGAAGGCATACTTTCTAGGAAAAATGGCCGCTCAAGGAGAAGAGCCAACTCGAGCGGCTTTAGAGGCTAGGAAAACTGCCTTAAAATATTTAGACTTGAGGGAAAGCTTCGTTAACAAACTATAACACGGCAATCAGCACTCGAATACGACGAGAGAAATTACTGAGACGTGGAAAATTCCCTTGAAAAAAATCTGGTTTGCTAGGCAAATGCTTGTATGTATTGAACCTCTTAAAAGATGAGGGGTGAAATATGCGCTCACCGAGAGGGCATCTTCGGCACGAGACATCCCCAAGGCACCTTACAGAGATGTGGAGAGCTTCGCGGCCGGAACGAAGCTTCCCTTCTCCGCCGGCCAAGAGGGGGAAACGCGCTTTCCGATCGCTCAAGGTTGCGCGGACAAAGCCTAACTCTAGCGTCTAGGAAAAGCTTAACCAGGTGCGATGGCGGCACGCATAGCGTGGGAAGCTAGCCGCCAGAATAACTATACCAAGGACTGCTGCTGATGAGGGCGAAATACCTTCGTGTAATTATAATAACCCTAATAGGACTACTTTCGAAAAAAAAAAAAGGAAACGGCCCAGAGGGCTATACTACGAGAGCTATGACTGATAGTTTTCTCTCTCTCTATATATATATATATATATATATTCATCTCATCTATGGGATCGCATGCGCGCGCTGTTTCTTTGTCTCTGCGTGTAGTACAGTGAAGAGAGCCAGTTTAAGGGCGGAGAAGAAGAAAGAAGAGAAAAGCAAAAACTGCAGCGCCGTGGTTTTAAAGCGCACCCGTGGTAGAGAAACGGAATGCGATATAAGCGTGCGTAGCCATGATACGCACACGACAAACTGCCTTAAAATATTTAGACTTGAGGGAAAGCTTCGTTAGCAGACGATAGCACGGCAATCAGCACTCGAATATAATTATAACCCTAATACTAATTGTAAATATTCATCTCATCTATGGGATCTAATGCGCGCGCTGTTGCTTTGTCTCTGCGTGTAGTAGTTGAGAGAGCCAGTTTAAGGGCGGAGAAGAAGAAAGAAGAGAAAAGCAAAAATTGCAGCGCCGTGGTTTTAAAGCGCACCCGTGGTAGAGAAACGGAATGCGATATAAGCGTCCGTAGCCATGATACGCACACGACAAACTGCCTTAAAATATTTAGACTTGAGGGAAAGCTTCGTTAGCAAACGATAGCACGGCAATCAGCACTCGAATATAATTATAACCCTAATACTAATTGTAAATATTTATCTCATCTATGGGATCTAATGCGCGCGCTGTTGCTTTGTCTCTGCGTGTAGTAGTTGAGAGAGCCAGTTTAAGGGCGGAGTAGTTGGAAGGCATACTTTCTAGGAAAAATGGCCGCTCAAGGAGAAGAGCCAACTCGAGCGGCTTTAGAGGCTAGGAAAACTGCCTTAAAATATTTAGACTTGAGGGAAAGCTTCGTTAACAAACTATAACACGGCAATCAGCACTCGAATACGACGAGAGAAATTACTGAGACGTGGAAAATTCCCTTGAAAAAAATCTGGTTTGCTAGGCAAATGCTTGTATGTATTGAACCTCTTAAAAGATGAGGGGTGAAATATGCGCTCACCGAGAGGGCATCTTCGGCACGAGACATCCCCAAGGCACCTTACAGAGATGTGGAGAGCTTCGCGGCCGGAACGAAGCTTCCCTTCTCCGCCGGCCAAGAGGGGGAAACGCGCTTTCCGATCGCTCAAGGTTGCGCGGACAAAGCCTAACTCTAGCGTCTAGGAAAAGCTTAACCAGGTGCGATGGCGGCACGCATAGCGTGGGAAGCTAGCCGCCAGAATAACTATACCAAGGACTGCTGCTGATGAGGGCGAAATACCTTCGTGTAATTATAATAACCCTAATAGGACTACTTTCGAAAAAAAAAAAAGGAAACGGCCCAGAGGGCTATACTACGAGAGCTATGACTGATAGTTTTCTCTCTCTCTCTCTATATATATATATATATATTCATCTCATCTATGGGATCGCATGCGCGCGCTGTTTCTTTGTCTCTGCGTGTAGTACAGTGAAGAGAGCCAGTTTAAGGGCGGAGAAGAAGACAGAAGAGAAAAGCAAAAACTGCAGCGCCGTGGTTTTAAAGCGCACCCGTGGTAGAGAAACGGAATGCGATATAAGCGTGCGTAGCCATGATACGCACACGACAAACTGCCTTAAAATATTTAGACTTGAGGGAAAGCTTCGTTAGCAGACGATAGCACGGCAATCAGCACTCGAATATAATTATAACCCTAATACTAATTGTAAATATTCATCTCATCTATGGGATCTAATGCGCGCGCTGTTGCTTTGTCTCTGCGTGTAGTAGTTGAGAGAGCCAGTTTAAGGGCGGAGAAGAAGAAAGAAGAGAAAAGCAAAAATTGCAGCGCCGTGGTTTTAAAGCGCACCCGTGGTAGAGAAACGGAATGCGATATAAGCGTGCGTAGCCATGATACGCACACGACAAACTGCCTTAAAATATTTAGACTTGAGGGAAAGCTTCGTTAGCAAACGATAGCACGGCAATCAGCACTCGAATATAATTATAACCCTAATACTAATTGTAAATATTTATCTCATCTATGGGATCTAATGCGCGCGCTGTTGCTTTGTCTCTGCGTGTAGTAGTTGAGAGAGCCAGTTTAAGGGCGGAGTAGTTGGAAGGCATACTTTCTAGGAAAAATGGCCGCTCAAGGAGAAGAGCCAACTCGAGCGGCTTTAGAGGCTAGGAAAACTGCCTTAAAATATTTAGACTTGAGGGAAAGCTTCGTTAACAAACTATAACACGGCAATCAGCACTCGAATACGACGAGAGAAATTACTGAGACGTGGAAAAATCCCTTGAAAAAAATCTGGTTTGCTAGGCAAATGCTTGTATGTATTGAACCTCTTAAAAGATGAGGGGTGAAATATGCGCTCACCGAGAGGGCACCTTCGGCACGAGACATCCCCAAGGCACCTTACAGAGATGTGGAGAGCTTCGCGGCCGGAACGAAGCTTCCCTTCTCCGCCGGCCAAGAGGGGGAAACGCGCTTTCCGATCGCTCAAGGTTGCGCGGACAAAGCCTAACTCTAGCGTCTAGGAAAAGCTTAACCAGGTGCGATGGCGGCACGCATAGCGTGGGAAGCTAGCCGCCAGAATGACTATACCAAGGACTGCTGCTGATGAGGGCGAAATACCTTCGTGTAATTATAATAACCCTAATAGGACTACTTTCGAAAAAAAAAAAAGGAAACGGCCCAGAGGGCTATACTACGAGAGCTATGACTGATAGTTTTCTCTCTCTCTCTCTATATATATATATATATATATATATATTCATCTCATCTATGGGATCGCATGCGCGCGCTGTTTCTTTGTCTCTGCGTGTAGTACAGTGAAGAGAGCCAGTTTAAGGGCGGAGAAGAAGAAAGAAGAGAAAAGCAAAAACTGCAGCGCCGTGGTTTTAAAGCGCACCCGTGGTAGAGAAACGGAATGCGATATAAGCGTGCGTAGCCATGATACGCACACGACAAACTGCCTTAAAATATTTAGACTTGAGGGAAAGCTTCGTTAGCAGACGATAGCACGGCAATCAGCACTCGAATATAATTATAACCCTAATACTAATTGTAAATATTCATCTCATCTATGGGATCTAATGCGCGCGCTGTTGCTTTGTCTCTGCGTGTAGTAGTTGAGAGAGCCAGTTTAAGGGCGGAGAAGAAGAAAGAAGAGAAAAGCAAAAATTGCAGCGCCGTGGTTTTAAAGCGCACCCGTGGTAGAGAAACGGAATGCGATATAAGCGTGCGTAGCCATGATACGCACACGACAAACTGCCTTAAAATATTTAGACTTGAGGGAAAGCTTCGTTAGCAAACGATAGCACGGCAATCAGCACTCGAATATAATTATAACCCTAATACTAATTGTAAATATTTATCTCATCTATGGGATCTAATGCGCGCGCTGTTGCTTTGTCTCTGCGTGTAGTAGTTGAGAGAGCCAGTTTAAGGGCGGAGTAGTTGGAAGGCATACTTTCTAGGAAAAATGGCCGCTCAAGGAGAAGAGCCAACTCGAGCGGCTTTAGAGGCTAGGAAAACTGCCTTAAAATATTTACACTTGAGGGAAAGCTTCGTTAACAAACTATAACACGGCAATCAGCACTCGAATACGACGAGAGGAATTACTGAGACGTGGAAAATTCCCTTGAAAAAAATCTGGTTTGCTAGGCAAATGCTTGTATGTATTGAACCTCTTAAAAGATGAGGGGTGAAATATGCGCTCACCGAGAGGGCATCTTCGGCACGAGACATCCCCAAGGCACCTTACAGAGATGTGGAGAGCTTCGCGGCCGGAACGAAGCTTCCCTTCTCCGCCGGCCAAGAGGGGGAAACGCGCTTTCCGATCGCTCAAGGTTGCGCGGACAAAGCCTAACTCTAGCGTCTAGGAAAAGCTTAACCAGGTGCGATGGCGGCACGCATAGCGTGGGAAGCTAGCCGCCAGAATAACTATACCAAGGACTGCTGCTGATGAGGGCGAAATACCTTCGTGTAATTATAATAACCCTAATAGGACTACTTTCGAAAAAAAAAAAAAGGAAACGGCCCAGAGGGCTATACTACGAGAGCTATGACTGATAGTTTTCTCTCTCTCTCTCTCTCTCTCTCTATATATATATATATATTCATCTCATCTATGGGATCGCATGCGCGCGCTGTTTCTTTGTCTCTGCGTGTAGTACAGTGAAGAGAGCCAGTTTAAGGGCGGAGAAGAAGAAAGAAGAGAAAAGCAAAAACTGCAGCGCCGTGGTTTTAAAGCGCACCCGTGGTAGAGAAACGGAATGCGATATAAGCGTGCGTAGCCACGATACGCACACGACAAACTGCCTTAAAATATTTAGACTTGAGGGAAAGCTTCGTTAGCAGACGATAGCACGGCAATCAGCACTCGAATATAATTATAACCCTAATACTAATTGTAAATATTCATCTCATCTATGGGATCTAATGCGCGCGCTGTTGCTTTGTCTCTGCGTGTAGTAGTTGAGAGAGCCAGTTTAAGGGCGGAGAAGAACAAAGAAGAGAAAAGCAAAAATTGCAGTGCCGTGGTTTTAAAGCGCACCCGTGGTAGAGAAACGGAATGCGATATAAGCGTGCGTAGCCATGATACGCACACGACAAACTGCCTTAAAATATTTAGACTTGAGGGAAAGCTTCGTTAGCAAACGATAGCACGGCAATCAGCACTCGAATATAATTATAACCCTAATACTAATTGTAAATATTTATCTCATCTATGGGATCTAATGCGCGCGCTGTTGCTTTGTCTCTGCGTGTAGTAGTTGAGAGAGCCAGTTTAAGGGCGGAGTAGTTGGAAGGCATACTTTCTAGGAAAAATGGCCGCTCAAGGAGAAGAGCCAACTCGAGCGGCTTTAGAGGCTAGGAAAACTGCCTTAAAATATTTAGACTTGAGGGAAAGCTTCGTTAACAAACTATAACACGGCAATCAGCACTCGAATACGACGAGAGAAATTACTGAGACGTGGAAAATTCCCTTGAAAAAAATCTGGTTTGCTAGGCAAATGCTTGTATGTATTGAACCTCTTAAAAGATGAGGGGTGAAATATGCGCTCACCGAGAGGGCATCTTCGGCACGAGACATCCCCAAGGCACCTTACAGAGATGTGGAGAGCTTCGCGGCCGGAACGAAGCTTCCCTTCTCCGCCGGCCAAGAGGGGGAAACGCGCTTTCCGATCGCTCAAGGTTGCGCGGACAAAGCCTAACTCTAGCGTCTAGGAAAAGCTTAACCAGGTGCGATGGCGGCACGCATAGCGTGGGAAGCTAGCCGCCAGAATAACTATACCAAGGACTGCTGCTGATGAGGGCGAAATACCTTCGTGTAATTATAATAACCCTAATAGGACTACTTTCGAAAAAAAAAAAAGGAAACGGCCCAGAGGGCTATACTACGAGAGCTATGACTGATAGTTTTCTCTCTCTCTCTCTATATATATATATATATATTCATCTCATCTATGGGATCGCATGCGCGCGCTGTTTCTTTGTCTCTGCGTGTAGTACAGTGAAGAGAGCCAGTTTAAGGGCGGAGAAGAAGAAAGAAGAGAAAAGCAAAAACTGCAGCGCCGTGGTTTTAAAGCGCACCCGTGGTAGAGAAACGGAATGCGATATAAGCGTGCGTAGCCATGATACGCACACGACAAACTGCCTTAAAATATTTAGACTTGAGGGAAAGCTTCGTTAGCAGACGATAGCACGGCAATCAGCACTCGAATATAATTATAACCCTAATACTAATTGTAAATATTCATCTCATCTATGGGATCTAATGCGCGCGCTGTTGCTTTGTCTCTGCGTGTAGTAGTTGAGAGAGCCAGTTTAAGGGCGGAGAAGAAGAAAGAAGAGAAAAGCAAAAATTGCAGCGCCGTGGTTTTAAAGCGCACCCGTGGTAGAGAAACGGAATGCGATATAAGCGTGCGTAGCCATGATACGCACACGACAAACTGCCTTAAAATATTTAGACTTGAGGGAAAGCTTCGTTAGCAAACGATAGCACGGCAATCAGCACTCGAATATAATTATAACCCTAATACTAATTGTAAATATTTATCTCATCTATGGGATCTAATGCGCGCGCTGTTGCTTTGTCTCTGCGTGTAGTAGTTGAGAGAGCCAGTTTAAGGGCGGAGTAGTTGGAAGGCATACTTTCTAGGAAAAATGGCCGCTCAAGGAGAAGAGCCAACTCGAGCGGCTTTAGAGGCTAGGAAAACTGCCTTAAAATATTTAGACTTGAGGGAAAGCTTCGTTAACAAACTATAACACGGCAATCAGCACTCGAATACGACGAGAGAAATTACTGAGACGTGGAAAATTCCCTTGAAAAAAATCTGGTTTGCTAGGCAAATGCTTGTATGTATTGAACCTCTTAAAAGATGAGGGGTGAAATATGCGCTCACCGAGAGGGCATCTTCGGCACGAGACATCCCCAAGGCACCTTACAGAGATGTGGAGAGCTTCGCGGCCGGAACGAAGCTTCCCTTCTCCGCCGGCCAAGAGGGGGAAACGCGCTTTCCGATCGCTCAAGGTTGCGCGGACAAAGCCTAACTCTAGCGTCTAGGAAAAGCTTAACCAGGTGCGATGGCGGCACGCATAGCGTGGGAAGCTAGCCGCCAGAATAACTATACCAAGGACTGCTGCTGATGAGGGCGAAATACCTTCGTGTAATTATAATAACCCTAATAGGACTACTTTCGAAAAAAAAAAAGGAAACGGCCCAGAGGGCTATACTACGAGAGCTATGACTGATAGTTTTCTCTCTCTCTCTCTATATATATATATATATATATTCATCTCATCTATGGGATCGCATGCGCGCGCTGTTTCTTTGTCTCTGCGTGTAGTACAGTGAAGAGAGCCAGTTTAAGGGCGGAGAAGAAGAAAGAAGAGAAAAGCAAAAACTGCAGCGCCGTGGTTTTAAAGCGCACCCGTGGTAGAGAAACGGAATGCGATATAAGCGTCCGTAGCCATGATACGCACACGACAAACTGCCTTAAAATATTTAGACTTGAGGGAAAGCTTCGTTAGCAGACGATAGCACGGCAATCAGCACTCGAATATAATTATAACCCTAATACTAATTGTAAATATTCATCTCATCTATGGGATCTAATGCGCGCGCTGTTGCTTTGTCTCTGCGTGTAGTAGTTGAGAGAGCCAGTTTAAGGGCGGAGAAGAAGAAAGAAGAGAAAAGCAAAAATTGCAGCGCCGTGGTTTTAAAGCGCACCCGTGGTAGAGAAACGGAATGCGATATAAGCGTGCGTAGCCATGATACGCACACGACAAACTGCCTTAAAATATTTAGACTTGAGGGAAAGCTTCGTTAGCAAACGATAGCACGGCAATCAGCACTCGAATATAATATAACCCTAATACTAATTGTAAATATTTATCTCATCTATGGGATCTAATGCGCGCGCTGTTGCTTTGTCTCTGCGTGTAGTAGTTGAGAGAGCCAGTTTAAGGGCGGAGTAGTTGGAAGGCATACTTTCTAGGAAAAATGGCCGCTCAAGGAGAAGAGCCAACTCGAGCGGCTTTAGAGGCTAGGAAAACTGCCTTAAAATATTTAGACTTGAGGGAAAGCTTCGTTAACAAACTATAACACGGCAATCAGCACTCGAATACGACGAGAGAAATTACTGAGACGTGGAAAATTCCCTTGAAAAAAATCTGGTTTGCTAGGCAAATGCTTGTATGTATTGAACCTCTTAAAAGATGAGGGGTGAAATATGCGCTCACCGAGAGGGCATCTTCGGCACGAGACATCCCCAAGGCACCTTACAGAGATGTGGAGAGCTTCGCGGCCGGAACGAAGCTTCCCTTCTCCGCCGGCCAAGAGGGGGAAACGCGCTTTCCGATCGCTCAAGGTTGCGCGGACAAAGCCTAACTCTAGCGTCTAGGAAAAGCTTAACCAGGTGCGATGGCGGCACGCATAGCGTGGGAAGCTAGCCGCCAGAATAACTATACCAAGGACTGCTGCTGATGAGGGCGAAATACCTTCGTGTAATTATAATAACCCTAATAGGACTACTTTCGAAAAAAAAAAAGGAAACGGCCCAGAGGGCTATACTACGAGAGCTATGACTGATAGTTTTCTCTCTCTCTCTATATATATATATATATATATTCATCTCATCTATGGGATCGCATGCGCGCGCTGTTTCTTTGTCTCTGCGTGTAGTACAGTGAAGAGAGCCAGTTTAAGGGCGGAGAAGAAGAAAGAAGAGAAAAGCAAAAACTGCAGCGCCGTGGTTTTAAAGCGCACCCGTGGTAGAGAAACGGAATGCGATATAAGCGTGCGTAGCCATGATACGCACACGACAAACTGCCTTAAAATATTTAGACTTGAGGGAAAGCTTCGTTAGCAGACGATAGCACGGCAATCAGCACGCGAATATAATTATAACCCTAATACTAATTGTAAATATTCATCTCATCTATGGGATCTAATGCGCGCGCTGTTGCTTTGTCTCTGCGTGTAGTAGTTGAGAGAGCCAGTTTAAGGGCGGAGAAGAAGAAAGAAGAGAAAAGCAAAAATTGCAGCGCCGTGGTTTTAAAGCGCACCCGTGGTAGAGAAACGGAATGCGATATAAGCGTGCGTAGCCATGATACGCACACGACAAACTGCCTTAAAATATTTAGACTTGAGGGAAAGCTTCGTTAGCAAACGATAGCACGGCAATCAGCACTCGAATATAATTATAACCCTAATACTAATTGTAAATATTTATCTCATCTATGGGATCTAATGCGCGCGCTGTTGCTTTGTCTCTGCGTGTAGTAGTTGAGAGAGCCAGTTTAAGGGCGGAGTAGTTGGAAGGCATACTTTCTAGGAAAAATGGCCGCTCAAGGAGAAGAGCCAACTCGAGCGGCTTTAGAGGCTAGGAAAACTGCCTTAAAATATTTAGACTTGAGGGAAAGCTTCGTTAACAAACTATAACACGGCAATCAGCACTCGAATACGACGAGAGAAATTACTGAGACGTGGAAAATTCCCTTGAAAAAAATCTGGTTTGCTAGGCAAATGCTTGTATGTATTGAACCTCTTAAAAGATGAGGGGTGAAATATGCGCTCACCGAGAGGGCATCTTCGGCACGAGACATCCCCAAGGCACCTTACAGACCTACAACGTTATTATAACTAATTTGGCAACCTTTTGGAGTACTTTTCATCCACAGTCGCCGCGCCCGGCATAGTGACGCAGTTAGCGAAAAGCAGCTCGGCCGTGTAGTTAATTTCGCGTGTACTGAATCTTACTGGCACAAGTTCGTGATGAATTCTCTGAGCTTCACAATCATTGTAATTATTTTGTTATATTTTGGAACACTTTTGAGGCACCCTCGCCGCGCCTGGGGTTGTGACGCAGTTAGCAAAAAAATCAAGCCGGCCGTAGTGACAGTTTGGCGTGTACTGAATCTTAGTGAGACAAGCCCCGCAACATATACCTTCTTTCGGTACTCACGCTTGACGAACACGCAACGAGTGATTGCCAAGAGTGATAACACTGGAGTGTCTTGCTTGCGCCGGCAGAACGCGTAAAAGATAACGCCGATGAGCTCAAAAACCAAGCACTCCAAAATTCTGCCTTCTGAACGACTGGAAACAGGCTTTGCACCCACGCCTTTCTCTTGAGTGCGAGTAGAAGGCATTCTGCGAGCGTCTAGCATGGTCTTGCTGAGAACCTGTGTTGTGGCCACCTCTGTGTATGCAGCGTACTACATACAGAGATGTGGCTGCATACTGCATCACAACATACTACATCACTGGTCAGGACTAAACGGCACATACTACACCCTCACTAACGCTCGGGCCACGCACTCCGCTGTTCAAGTTTCATTTGACACTGACAGTACTTTCGCGTCAGCTGAGGCGATGTTGCTCTGGGAACGCGCAGTCACCCGTGCATTTGGGCTCTTTTAAAGTGCAGGACATAATGCCCGGAAATGGGGCAATGCTTGGAAATGAGATGTTTTCCTCATAATTTACAGTACGGCTTGGAATAAGTCGGGTAGTTTCGCCGCAATGTATGTAAAAGGGAATTGCTTTTGTTTCTAATGCGGCCCCTTTCACCACTTTCGCACATTTCCCCTCTAAACGCAGTATTCCTATAAGGGCTAAATACTAAAGTGACACATGCTTGTAATTTACTTTTTTCTGGTGGTGCCATCCGGTGGAGCTTCGTACGGGAACTACTCCGGCACACCTGGTGCCACAACGTCGGATGAACGCATAAAAAAGTCCGGAACGAGCATTTATGCAGGGTGTCTTTTTTTAGCTGCCCCAAATTTTTAAAATTGGAAAAATGTAAATCACGGTAAGGGTATATTTACCATTCGAGTGTACGGAAAGGCAGCTTTTAGATACAAAGCAAATTCCGCAATTACGTGCGGTATTAGCGAAGCTACGGTAACTAAACTTAAAATTAGCAAGAACAGGTGGCAACAGCAAATGTGAACATTGGGGCCCGTCCTCAACACTACCTATCCCAACAATAAAAATTTCAACAGCGGGTTTCTTCTTTGAGCTAGACGAACAATTTGTACCCCTTGGCAGGCTCCTTTAAACCGAAACTGGCTGAGAAACAAGCGTCTTTGTCGACGATGTCGCCGCCCCTCCCGCCTTTCGTCACGTCTCCGCTGTCACCGCCGGTCCGGCTCCGCGAGTAGCTTACGATATCTCCTTGATGTCTGCGGCGTTGGCCTAGCGCTTCGATGCTGGCAGTCCGCCAAATTCGTCATTCCGTTGGGCGCCCCGTGTCCACTTGAACCCACGAAATGTCGCTTCAGTGCAGTCGACAGGATGACAGGAGAGGCAGACAGCGTGACTTGGATGAAACAGCACATTGTCCGGATTGGGGGCTCAATCCCATCGCTCGAGATCCCTTGCCAAGATTGGAGTCCGGCATGAATTAAAAGGTAGCTGGCCCATGCCGTCGTCCAACTTAGACACGCTGAGGACGTTGATGAAGGGAAGAACTGCTTCTCATCGAGAACGAGGAAAATGGGTTTATTTACAGAAATTAAATCAGTCTAACATGACTGCTTAAGAAAAAGAGTGTCAGTCCAACCTGACTGCTCAAGAGAAAGTGTGTCAGTTCAACCTGACTGCACGAGAGAAGTGTGTCGAGCCTCCGCCCAACAGCCGTTTTTAAACGCTCGGTCCTTCGGCGATACAAGGCCGCGAATGTTCGTTTCGTCATCGCAAAACTAGTCGCCTCCCGCGACAAGGTGACGCACACACACACGCAAACACACAGGTGCGAAGGACTGGAGCCGACGACCGAGGGGAGTCGTTCCGGGAAGCTCGGAGACATCCTGGGTAGCTCGTTGTCCCGCCGCGGCTTGCTCATGCGTAGCGAAATCAGGTTCGCACTGGGGACCTCGGGTACAATAGTTCGTCCGTCGAACCCGTTTCGTCACAACGGCGATGGGGCTGGTGTATGGGGGCGGTTTTCAGCACAACGCCCGCTTCTTCGAACGCAGTCTTGCTGCAGCGACGGAGAGTGGGGGATGCGCGCCTTGTCCCCCAGTCGTAATTGGGTGGCAATTTTTCCTTGCAGCTCGCCATTCTTAACAACATGTATATTCTCCGACCAATAGTGCCCATCTACTCAATGGTCCAGTGGAGCCGTTATGTGAGGAGAGCCAGCACGAGACGTGCTTATCGGTAGCCATGCATGGAAAGTGAAATGAAAGTATTTTAGATTTATTGGAGCAAGACAACGACGAAATCATTCGAATGCACGAGGCCGGCCTCATGAATGTTAATGACTTATGGCAGCACTTTAAATCTACTGTACACAAAGCCGCAGAAGTTTAGAAAAAACAACCGCACTAGTGCCTGGATTACACGTGAGCTGCTGCAGGTTAAACATCGCATCAAGTGCCTAGGAGCCTCTAGATCGAGAGCAAGCCACATTCTATTGCATTCCCTCCGTAGCGAGCTGCGCGCGAAAATAAAACAATTGAAGTATAACTTTTTCAATGTCAAAATGCATAACTTTCTTACACCTCACCCATCAAAATTTTGGAGACACTTGACACAAAAGGACTCAATTAGGAAAATTCGATCGAATCAAAGTGAAATTAATGATCCCTATTTCATTGCATCAGCTTTCAACGATTACTTTTCTTCGGTGTTTTCAATAGACAGTAGGTGCGGCGCTGAATTTCGGTCACTTTGCCTTAATTTGCCAGACCCATCTATATTCGTGGAAGCAGTTTTGCCGCCCTACTGCATTTAGACAGAAGGAAGTCTCCAGGACCAGACCGCAGCCCTAATATGTTTTTCATAAGATATGCGGAATGGTGCGCTAAATAGCTTGTGATCATTTATAAAGAAAGGTTTTTGAACTCTGAAGCTCCTACTGACCGGAAGGTTGCAAAGATTATCCCCCATTCACAAATCCGGCGATAATCTCTGTGTAAGTAACTATAGGCCAGTTTCACTACTGTGTACTTCGTGTAAGGTTATGGAACATTTCATCTGCAAGCGCTTGAGATCTTTCTTAGCAAGTAGCAACTTTTTTTCCCGTAGCAAACATGGATTCCGGCGCGGTCTGTCAACTGTAACCCAACTTTCAAACGTCTCAAAATGTCAAAAGTCTCAAACGCGTCCAACAAGCTTTGCCTATAAGAAATGGTCTGAAGCACTGCGCAAGTAAAATGAAGCAACACTAATACGTTCATTGCTGGAATACGCTGAAATCATTTGCGATCCGTGAACCCAAGTAGATGTAAACCGTATAGAGGGAGGGAAAAGGAAAGCTCTTCGATTTATTTTCAACGCATACGGACCACACGTTTCCGTCACTAACCTACTGAGGCGATCAGAACATCAAACCCTTCAATCCCGCCGCAGGCTGCACGGCTTAAAATGCTGCATATCATAAATAATGCAACAAAAATGAATTTTAGGCTTACATTAAATACAGCACAGCACGCCCAACACGCAACAAACACAATTGGACAAGCCTAGTTCCACGGTGCTGAACGAAGGCTTACCAGTTTTTTTTCCCCTAAAACGATATCGGAATTTAATGGACTTCTGGGTGGCGTAGTCAGCATGAGAAATCGGAAGTCTTTCCTATCTTCTGCCATGTCTTTGCTATAACCTTGGTGTGACTCTGTTCATTTTTGTGCTTGTCTTTTAGAAATGCCGTGTTGGTTTTGTATCAGTGTTTGCTATTATCTTTGCCTCGCTGCATTGCGACACCCACCAAAGTGATTGCTTTTCTCTTATAAATGCAGTGTTCGCTTTTGTATGAGTGTTTGCCATCATGCTTGCATTGATGCATCTTGATACCGACAGAAGGGACTGTACCACTCCTGCCTTGGCTACAACATGGCGGCTGGCAGTACTGAATAAATAAAAAAAAATGTTTGGATGTACAAGTGGGAGATGAAATGGACAACTGCCAAATCTAATGCCAGGCACTTCGGTTCAATATTCGAAAATTTCCTCTCGGTGGGTGACAGGAGGCGGCTGGCGTATACAATTACGCGCTCTTTGTTACGCTGCCACTGAACAAGTATATCCCCCATTCCATGGCCAGTCGCAGCAGATGGATCGCAATAAGCCAGCAGCGGGGCAGCCGTGAGGAAGCGTACGATAAGGGAAAAGGCTTCGGTTTGACCGAGGCCCCATGTCAAAGGAAATCATTCTTAAGTAAGACGTTGAGTGGGCGAGCGCTTTTGGTGAAATTCTTGATAAAACGACGGAAATACGAGCATAGCCAAACGAAGCTTCTTATTTCTGCTGCGGAAGTTTTAGACAGCGCGAATCTTGTCAGGGAAGGGTTGCACGCCGCGACACTGAAAGGGCCCGCCACTAGGTGTCGCCATTTTGAGGTGACGAGTGCAGAGCATACATTGCGTGATAACTATCGTGTCTGCAAATATTACATCGCTACACGCTGCGGAAAAATCTGAAATTTCAAACCAAATACTTTTTTCCTTCTCCTCGCGGTCGCCGCGTTTCAAGCCGAAGGATGATGTAGTCGCGTCCTTGAGCCTACGTAGTCGTGTCCGCAGTGTGACGTCGCTCGTGGTGACACGTGACTGCGAGAGTTATTCAAGGCACCATCTGTTATTTGTGCGACCGGTGGCTTGAATTGACGAATTGAAAATTAGAGAAATAATAAAACGCAAAAGGAATGCCTGCGTGGTTTTTGCTTTACTTCGCACCGAAGCAAGAGAGATGTACTTGCGCTTTGTCCGCTTGTTCCCACGGTCGTGCGGTTACGTGCGTAGGTACAGAATCTCTGCCATTTCCAATCGTGCTCCAGCACGTGATCATGCTCTGCGATTCAGTTGTACTGCTTCAGTATTCGTGTAGCACTGAATTCTGCTGCTAGTCATGTTTCCTTGTGCACAGCGCGCAAAAGTTGTGCGCTGCGCGAACGAGGCAATAGACGGTTTAGTATAGCGTAAAGCAGCAAACGCAAAGATTTAGCGTTAGCGTTAGCATTGCGTGCACCACACTGCGCATACGCTGTACGTATACGGTGCTGGAGCTCTTACGTACATACGCTATTTTCGAGGTTTAGCGGTGATCGCTAACGCACGCAAGGGAAGCCTTACGTGCGGCAACATGGCGGAGCCAGTCGAACTCAGAGCTGCCCGCTTCAAATCAATCGAGCCCTGTCGGCCTGCACTGTCCGGCTCATTCGTTCCCCACTAATGCTCGTGTTTGCTTTAGATTTGTGTGATGGTGCGTCGACAGCGGAGTACAGGTGACAAGTGGGCGTTGTTTACGATATACGTTCTCGATTAGCGGTGCAGTATGCTTAACGAGAAGGTTTGCTTATGTTTGCTCATGTTTGCTGTATCCGCCTGGAGATGGCACCCAAGTGTATTTCGCTCGTTCGCTTAGTGTAAAGCCGCATGTCAAGCCGATGCATGTCACGTTTTCCGCGGCAAAAGAAAGTAGTGTGGTCAGTGCTGTGGTCACAATGCCTGTGCACTTAGCTAACGACGACGACATGAACCTCCTGAAGGAGGTTTTCGCCTTGAACCCATTCGGACGGACGTCAAGATGGGTGCCTGTTGCAAAAAAACAACGAAGTGGAAAGTGGGAAATCGGCTTTCTGGAAGCGAAATTGCTGGCGAAACGTCCCCTCCGGAATAGCCTCGATGTTGAGCAGGCTTCGAGGAGCCTCGAGGAGCAGGTTGGGAAGAATTGGGGATAAGAGTTAATGGAGAACACCTTAGTAACTTGCGATTCGCTGATGATATTGCCTTGCTTAGTAACTCAGGGGACCAACTGCAATGCATGCTCACTGACCTAGAGAGGCAAAGCCGAAGGGTGGGTCTAAAAATTAATCTGCAGAAAACTAAAGTAATGGTTAACAGTCTCGGAAGAGAACAGCAGTTTACAATAGGTAGTCAGGCACTGGAAGTGGTAAGGGAATACATCTACTTAGGACAGGTAGTGACTGCGGATCCGGATCATGAGACTGAAATAATCAGAAGAATAAGAATGGGCTGGGGTGCGTTTGGTAGGCATTCTGAGATCATGAACAGCAGGTTGCCATTATCCCTCATGAGAAAAGTTTATACCAGCTGTGTCTTACCAGTACTCACGTACGGGGCAGAAACCTGGAGGCTTACGAAAAGGGTTCTACTTAAATTGAGGAAGACGCAATGAGCTATGGAAAGAATGATAGGTGTAACGTTAAGGGATAAGAAAAGAGCAGATTGGGTGAGGGAACAAACGCGAGTTAATGATACCTTAGTTGAAATCAAGAAAAAGAAATCGGCATGGGCAGGACACGTAACGAGGAGGGAAGATAACCGATGGTCACTAAGAGTTACGGAATGGATTCCAATGGAAGGGAAGCGTAGCAGAGGGCGGCAGAAAGTTAGGTTGGCGGAAGAGATTAAGAAGTTTGCAGGGACAACATGGCCACAATTAGTACATGACCGGGGTAGTTAGAGAAGTATGGGAGAGGCCTTTGCTCTGCAGTGGGCATAACCAGGCTGATGATGATGATGATGAGCAGGCCGCTTTTTCAGGACACGTACAGCCTGCGCGGTCAGTCTCGTTCCCGAAGCATGAGGGCGTCCATGTCATCCCAGCTTAAAACGTGCAGGTAATATGGGTCCCACAGAAAACTCGATCGCGACATGCTAAGAATAATCGGTGTGTTTCGCGACCCTCGTCAAAACAACTCTGAAACCAAACAGCTACATGCGTAATTAACGCAGCAACTGTGGCTTTGGATAAGTTTGACTTAGGGACACACTTGCGGATTCGGCATTGAATCAGCTCGACATTTCGTGTGGATTTGGCTTTCCAACGCTTCGTGTTCTTAAATCTAGATAGCGCCACATATGTTTGCGTTAACGCTAGCGCTTTCCTCCGTTCCGCAATTCTAAAACACTACCTTGTGCCACGCAGTGCAGCTTTTCTTTGCGTTAGCGTTGCGTCGCACACTAACGCTAACGCAAGCGTTTTACGCTATACTAAAACCGTCACATAGCTCGCACGCGAAGCCGTCAGCGGAAACGCGTATCGCCGGAAAAAAAAAAGCGAGAAGAAAGAAAGGTGAAGGCAGGGCCCGTGACGTATGGGTCACACGATCCTCCAGGTCCGGCATGGGAGAACGCAGGGAAGGAATTTCGCTTGCAAAGGCTAGACGGAGCGTGTGGAGAGGGACTCTCGCTAAACAGTGGAGCCTACATACTGACGTCATGGGTTCGCGGCACTGAAACCTTTCTGTCGACTATTAATGAGCCGACACGAAGGATTTGTGTGGCAGAACGCTCCCTAAAGGACACGTAACAACTTCCAGAGTATAACCAAAATTTGTTATGGGACTGGTCAGGGGCCCTTTACGAGATGGCCAATAACGATAATTGACTACGTCCAAGGTGCCGCTTGGACGAGTTAAATTGCAAGCCGGCGCCTCGAAAAATAACAATAGCTGGTAGAAGCGCTATGACTCGTGAACGTTGGTGAAAAGACTATGACATCGTCTACATAACAGACATGTGAACCATTATTAAGCGCGAAGAATCCATAATCTTTTCGAAGGTAGCCGGGGCATTACAAAGGTCGAACGGCATAACCTTGAATTGGTAGAAGCCATCAGGTTTCACGAAGGCAGTTCTCTCACGGTCCACGCCATCTACCGTGATTTGCCAATAGCCCGATCAGAGGTCTATTAATGAAAAGTATTTGGCTCCGTGCTAGTACTCCAAGGCGTCATCAATTCGCGGCGTTGGGTGTGATTTGGTTGAGGCGTCTGTAATCCACACAAAAACTCTAACTGTTTCTTCTTGACAAGGACAACAGGGGACGCCCACGGACTACAAGGTGGCTCGATAACGCCTTTAGTCAACGTATTATCGACTTCTGTTTGTATCACTTGTTAAGCATGTGAAAGTACGGCCGGCGGCGTATCGGTTTATCCGGTGTAAAAACGATGGTTGACGACCGATGTCTGTGCGAAAGGGCGGCCGTCAAGATAAAAGAAATGTCGCGGTAAGATTCCAAGACGCTGCGGAGGTCTGCAGTTTATGCCGGAAGAAGATCACGTGCAATCATCTAGCTAAATTCATCTGTGAGAGTCAGTGAATCGGAGAATCCTTTAGAGGGCGACGGAATTTCGGTGTTAAACGACAACATCTCGCAGTCGTTCACAGGTGAGATGTCGCCCAAAGAGTTGCCCCTGGGAAGAACTTGAGTCGAGCATTTAAAATTAAGGAGAGGGGGCGAAGTCTGATTGCCTGTAACAGTGAGCACGGTAGCTTTCTTTCAAGCACCACATTTCTTTCAATCAGTATGTCAGCGGTGCGACGCAATACGTAGACGCCCTCAGGAACATATGTAAACAACAGTAGAGTGACGTACGCAGTGACTTGTCGCGACAGGCAGATGTCTTCCAGAGAGTATAATGATCGTTGTGTGACGGGGGGACTGTAGCATCCGTGGGGCAGTTAAAGCTGAATGACACTAGACGCGCAATCAAAGATGGCTGAATGGCACGATAAAGGTCTAAGCATAGTATAACGTCATAAGGGCATTGTACCAAAACGGCAAAAAAAGCAGTCGTTAGGGGCCCCGCGATGCAATGCCAGTGGCACACATACCAAGCACGGTAGGCGTTTCTCCATTGGCGACGCGGAGGGGGAATGATGCAGCTGAGTGAGAACTTTCCTCAAGTGTCGGTGGAAGTGGGCATTTATCATCGATACGTGCGTGCCAGGGCAACTGACGCCATCGACTAAAACGTCCATCAGCTCCCTTTCCTCGGCAAAGGGATCAAAGGGTTTCATAGTCGAGACGTCAATGCATCGTCACCTCCGGGAGCTGCATCGCTTAGTTTTCCGGAGACGGGTGTCGGGGCTGCATCGGGGACGGTGGGCGACGAGCCTGCGGTGATAATGAGAATCGTCGATGAGCTGGTGGCGAACGGGACAGACGACGAACGGGAGTAGTCATGAACGAGACTGGTGACGTCGGCGTGACGACGAGGGACTGTACCAAAGAGCACAAGCATCATTGTTTGTCAGTTGTGATGCCAATGAAGCCTGGCAACGACGCTTGCTCTGTTCGGGGCGATTATAACTCTTGAACGGTGGTCGAAGCGGGGAGGAGACATTACGGTTGTTACAGTGGCAAACAACGTGATCTATACTCAGGCAGGCCAAACATACCGGCTGATAGTGTGCGGTTAGCCACTCAGCTGGATTTCGGTAGCGTGCAGTATATCGCAGACCAGTCGATGGACCCGGAGCATGAGACAGCTGTGAAGCGGCAACAGCACACACAGAATAAACTCCAAAATGGTTGTTCGCGGAATATTGCCTGCACAAATGGTGCTGTTGGCAAGATGTTCGGCTCACTGGGACGAGAAAAAGGGTTGCAGTGCTTGGATTCAAGTTCTCGCCGCACTATTCACGTCAGGTCAACTAATGATGATGGTCGCTGCTCTTCTAGCTAGTCGTCACAAGAGGATGTCGCAGGTGTGTTCAGCACACGTGTGAACGGCGTTGCAATGCGCTGACTTTTGGTCTGCTCAAAGCGTTGACACTCTTGTATGATGTCTTGTACTGTTTTGCAATGTTTGCACATGCCTGCAGGGGCGTCCGCGTAAGCAGGCATTTGGTCTTTTGCGACACCACGTACCCGAGCACATGAGGCTTGGACTCTCGAGCGTGTAGCCGTGCGCGGCTTAGCTGTGTCTGGGGAAAAGGGGATCCGGAGGGTTGAGCCGATGCCTGGTGTTTCGACCTTTAAGGCCCCCCGGCGGAGGCAACTTACCTCTTTGGTCTGTGCTTCACATAACGACGCCCCCGGACTGACCCATCCGGAGGAAAACGGTAGTTGCCTTTTCTGTCTCTCTTTCTCTGCAACCATCGTCTTTCCCTACATTCTATCTTTTCTGTCTTCTTCTAGCTTCCCTTCCAATTTTTCCAGGCATCAACGGTTGACCTTGTGTGTATAGCCAACCTAGGCTACTTTATATTTGGGTATAGTGATAACGTACAGCTGGCGTTTCCAGGACCTGTTTTTACAGTTCCTGTAGCGTCGCCTTGTAGGGCTCCACGGTGGGTGGCTGGCGTTATTGCCAAAAGCTACATTCTTCTATGGCTAGTTCCTTCCACCCACTCCCTGACCTCCCTGTTCAACCGATGAAGTATTCCACCTTTTTGCTCAGCAAAAAGAATCTTTCGCTCGTTTCCATGTCATTCACTCTGAAAAACCAGATAAACCAGTTCAAACAATTTCAGCCTTTCTTGTTCCCAAGTCATTGGCGGAAGTGCTTGGTCCAGGTACCAATTGAATACCTTGGAAGACCAGGCAAGTTCTCTTTGGGGGAACTCTGAGCCTGTGTCGAACTCAATCCATTATTCTGAACATTTCCTTAAATACAAAAAAAAAACAGAAGAACCTAAACCAGTCTTACGTAAATGCAGAGAGAACGAATCGTACAACCGGCCTTCAGTATAGCCGAATTGAGAGCTGCTTGATCGCTTGCAAGAGCTCTGCGCCGGGACCTGACAAGAGTCATGTATGCCATTGTCAAAAACTTACACACTGACACACAACTTACACTACTCGTAATTTTCAGCACTATTTGGGCTGCCGGATACCTTCCGTCCGCATGGAAAGATGCGATTGTGGTCCCTGTTTTGAAGCATGGTAAAGACCCTTCCTTCGAGGCAAACTATCGCCCGATAGCATTTACAAGTTGCCTGTGTAAGGTTTTGAAAAGAATGATTAATCGTAGACTCATACATTTCCTTGAACTCAGCAATATACTTGATCGTTATAAGTGTGGCTTCAGAGAAGGGCGGTCTACAACTGATCATCTTGTCCGCATTGAAGGATATTCTTGTGATGAATTTGTACATGAACAGTTTTTCCTATCGATATTCGACGACATGGATAAGGTGTATGACACAACATGGTGTTAGAGGATCTTGCGAGGCTTGTCAGGAATGGGTATTCGTGGAAATATGCTAAAAATAATAGAAAGGTATTTATCGCATCGTATCTTCCGCGTGAAAGTCAGCAACGTATTATCGCGACCTTTTATGCAAGAAACTGGTGTACAACAGCGAGGTTTGCTTAGCTGTACGCTCTTTATCATGAAGATGAACACGCTTCGTGCTTCCTTACCGCCAACCATTTTTTATTCCGTCTACGTAGGTGAAACTCAAAAAGGCTTCAAATTCTGCAACATCGCAGTTTGCGAGAGACAGGTACAGAAGGGCTTGAACAAAGTGTCAAAGTGGGCAGTCAAAAATTGATTTAAAGTCAATTCTCGCCAAAAGTTCCTGCGTTTTTTTTTTTACAAGAAAGAGAGGACTGGTGCCAGATTCTTGTGTGGAACTGTGTGGACAACAAATACCTGTCATCAAAGAGCATAAATTTCTAGGTATATATATAGAGAGAGAAATTTATTTACAGAAAGGCGGAGAGGTCGGCCGGAGCTATAACTTGCTCTGGCCTGCTACTCTACACTGGGGAAAAGGGACGGGGAGGGAAAGAGCTTATGAATGATGTGGTATGAGGAAGAGATGCATATATACAAATTCACAGAGTTGTGGCATCTCTAAAGCCGTGCGTCCAGCCCAGTGGCTCGGAGAAAAGCTATAGTGGCACTTGTTACAAGGGCTGCGCTGTTTGCATTAGAACAAGGACCTAAAAGAAACTCGTCTGATAGCGGTATCTTGTGGATCGTTGCAATGGAAGAGACAAGTTGTTGTCATTCTTGTGCGTACGCGGTACACACGCAAAATATATGTTCAAGTGTTTCTAGCACCTCCAGTATTCACAGTTTGGGCTAGTATCACTGGCACCTGTCGTATGTTATAGCGGTTGGTAAATGCGACACCAAGGCGAATCCCGTGCACCATGCTCGTGTAGCTTCTTTTGAACTTGTGAGGCATACGAAATTTCATTTCTTGGTCCCATTTGTGTAATCGCTTGTGTCGTTGATCTGGCTGGGTCCAGTGTTCCAACGTACGGTTGCGTATTACGCGACGAAGTAGGGCCTTTGTGTCTGTTCGTGAGAACGGAATGCGTACTTCACGAGCATTATCTAAAGCTGTTTTCGCTTCAGCGTCTGCCTGTTCATTCCCGATCACGCCACAGCGTGAGGGAATGTCACTGAAAGGCAATGAGGCAATGTGAGGCACTATCAGGCAATGTCACTGAAAGGTGACATTGTGGCCATTTCTAGTTGCGTGTTCGAGACGCTCTGAAATTTCTATCGCCATAGAATAATACGGGCCCCGTCTGAGGACACAGTCAATCGTTTGAAAAGCTGGCTTACAATCGCAGAATATCGTCCATGCGTGAGGAGACTCCTCAGAGAGAAATCGAAGTGCCTCCTGGATAGCAACAAGTTCTGCGATGTTGAGGTATGGTCTAGTTTAAACCGCCGAGCGATGATCATATGTGGAAAGACGAAGGCTGCAGTAGAGGCATATGGTGTGACAGAGCCGTCGGTATACACGTGTACAGTATCTCCGTACTCTGCAGAAATGTGCAACAGGGTGAGTAGCCTGAGGCAAATAGACGCAATGGATGAATTTTTAGTAATTCCAGGGATCTGTAATGTAACTACTGGTTAAGGCAGAATCCACGGGTGTATTCTCGGAATAATGGCGGCTGAAAATCTTGTCGGCAGAATGCTCTGATGGCGCGATGTATTCTTTGAAAAGCTGGAACCTGGTTGGGTGGCAGGGAGCGACGACAGAGGATGGTGCATGTGTCGGGTCAACACGCGAAGGTACATTCGAAGAGGCTCGCAGAGCAAGTATTCCCCAATAGGACAAGCGCGGGCTTCCACCATTGTTCCATTGGTTGACGTGCATCGTGGGAGGCCCAAACATGTGCGCAATGCTTGAGCTTGAATGCTCTTCAGCGCGCCCACACAGCTAAGTCCCATGCTTGAGAGCGTCGGCTTGCTGTACCGTATATACCCTACGAATGGTGCTTGGTACAATTGGAGTAATGACGACACCGAGGTGCCCGATCTTGTTTCTGCAACAACGAGAAAGACGTGAACAAAACTCTTCAGCTTTGACTTCATTGCGTCGACGTGTCTTGACCAAGATAATCCGCGGTCTACGACTAAGCCAAGGAATATGTGGTGTGTAACCATAGGTATCACTACTCCGTTAACGATTATCGGATACCTCATCATTTGTTTTCACGTGAATGTAATCACGGAACATTTTTCTGTTGAGAGTTGGAGGCCTTGACGCCGCAGATACTTAGTTGGGATTATCACTGCACGTTGAAGCCTAGCACGCCTTTGGGGACGGGTGGCTCCAGATGCCCATATGGATATGTCGTCCGCATATGTGCTAATCTTCACCGTGCTAGGAAGTTCAGATGCAAGGCCAATCAATGCAACATTGAAAAGAGCTGGACTGAGAACTCCCCCTTGTGGAACACCTCCATGTATATGGTACTGTCCGTTGTCGCCATCACTTGTCGACATATACACCTTGCGGCCACTGAGGTAGCTAACAATCTATGCATATAGCCGGCCAACGACGTCTAAATCTTCCCTTGCATCAAGGATTGCATAATTAAGTACATTGTCGTATGCACCCTTAATATCCACAAGAACAGCTCCACCTAACGGACAGCGACTTCTTTCCTGTTCAACAGTGGATACCAAGTCGATAACTCCGTCAATGGAAGAACGGTCTCTTCTAAATCCGTGCATAAAATCACGAAAGCAATTATGTTTCTCTAGAAACCATTCCAGCCTTGACAAGACCATTCCTTCCATTACTTTGCCGACGCAACTGGCTAAGGCGATCGGTCTGTAGGAGGAAAGCTCGTTAGGGCACTTCCCTGATTTTAGCAGCGCTACAACGCGACTGCATTTCCAAATATCTGCAACATTTCCTGTCTCCCACGTCGTATTATAAAAAGATAGAAGAAGACGTCGTGAGTATGTGCCAAGATGGCAGAGTGCAAGGTATGTGAGTCCATCTGGTCCTGGTGCCGATGAGCATCGACAAACCGAAATCGCAGCGTCAAGCTCTTGCATCGTAAACGGTACTTCGAGTCGTTCATCAGGTGATGGGGGCGCCATGGTGAGAAGGGATGAATTCACTGCATTAGATGCGTCCACAATGAGTTTACAGTAGTCCTCTGCTACCTCCAACTCGGTCCGGCGTTGATGTAGAGCCACCGCACAGAATGGGTGTCTTTGTTGTGGAGTTGCCTGGAGACTTCGTATGACCCGCCAGATCTTAGATAGAGGCTGTGTTGGATCTAGGGATCCACAGAATATCCTCCAACGCTGTCTCTCAAGCTTCTACAGATGTCGAAAAGCATGTCGTTGAGCCCGGCGGCTGCTCGAAAGTTCTGATGGTGACTTTGTTATTCTGTATCGCCGTTCCGCGCGACGACGGATTGCACGAAGGGCCTCATATTGTATGTCGACCGATGACCTGTGCCTCGGTATGTGGACTTCTGTGGTTTTGCGCCGCAGGGTAGAGGCAATGATGTCCTCTATTTGGGATGGAGATGTCATACTCTGACAGGCGGTGTCGACAGAGGTCTTAAATAAAATCCACTCTGTTTGACGAATGCAACGTGAGGCTGAACGGCGAAACCTGCTAAAGTGAATGTCAATGGGGAGGTAGTCACTACCATGAGTCTCTAGGTCCGTCGACCAGCATACTGAAGACAGAAGGCTCCTTGATACAAACGTCAGGTCAAGACAACTGCTGCAAGACGTGCCACGAATAAATGTAGGATACCCGTCATTGAGCACCTTTATTCCCTGACTACACATGAAGTCGGCCAAATATTTCCCACGACTCTAGATATAATTAGGTATTATTTCTAGGTATAATACTTGAGTCCAAGCTTACTTTGATTCCACACATTATATATCTCAAAGCAAATGTCTAACCACAATGAACTTGCTGAGAAATATATCCCACGCAACATGGCGTAGCCACAGGAATTGTTTGATGAATTCATATAGGAGTCTAATTCAATCACGATTGGGCTATGATGCCGTCGTATATAGCTAGGCCGCTCCCAGCGCGCTAAAGGTACTAGATCATATCCACCATCTAGGTATCCGCTTAGCCACTGGCCGTTTCAGGACAAGCCATATTGAAAGCTTATATGCAGAATCAAATGAATGGTCACTAAATCTGCACAGAACTAACATCAGCCCCACATATTTCCTGAATATACACTCCAATCATCAACATCCATGTTTTAACGCCGTTAACAATGTGACGTGTGCTACACTTTACCGTAATCACCCCTCTGTAAGACAGCCTTTCTCACGGCGTGTGAGGGAGCTTAGCGATGAAATACATGTCCCAATCCTCGAGCATCGCTTAATGCATGAAACCAAGCTGTTACCTCGTTGGGAGTGGCAGGTGGTAGAATGTGACATATCCTTTCTAGAAGTTAGAAAGCACACTCCAGGGGTCGAAATCCGTAGGCACTTCCGAGAACTAAAGTACAACCACTCGTGTATACAGTTCTACACAGACGGTTCTAAGTTACATGCCGGGGTGCCCTATGCAGCCGTCGGTCCATCTTCGCGGAATCTGATATACTGTATCCGGAAACAAGTATATTTACGGCCGAGGCCTACGCACTATTGTCGGCTGGGAAGCATATAAGGAAATCAAAACTCCATAAAGCAGTTATATATAGAAATTCCCTAAGTATAGTGAAGGCTGTGATGTCATTCTGTAAGCACAAAAATCCAGTACACAATGAACTCTATTCCATCCTGTGTAAAGCTTATATATACAACCAGCATGTCATTATATGCTGGGTGCCTGGCCATAGGGGTATCGAGGGTAATGTACTGGCGGACGAGTTGGCCACGTCAATTGCATCGCAAGCTATTAAACTTACCGTTGCTGTCCCTGCCACAGATATCAGGCTTTTCTTACGAAGGAAGCTGCGAACCCACTGGCAACGCTTGCGGGACGCGGAAACAAATAAGCTGCAAGTGATGAAGCAACAGTTAGGTTTTCGGCCCTCCTAACAAAATCACGGCGACCAGATGTCCTATTCTGTCGTCTGAGAATAGGACACATTTGGGACCCACAATTTTCTACTTTTTGGAACTGAACCTCCAACCTGTGGCAGATGCAGGGAGAGGCTGACCATGCTCCACGTCCTAGTGGAGTGTCGGGAAGCCGAAGCTGAGAGAAAGAAACATTTTCCTCTGGCATACCGCTATTGTACCCCACTTCACCCGGCTATGTTTCTTGGCAAAGAACCGCTTTTTAACGCAAAGCAGTCTTCGGCTTCTTGAATAATCTGGAGTTCTACATGTTATTAGTCCGATACATTTGTAGAGCTTCCTCTCTTATGAGGATGCGGCTGCGATAGCAATATTGTATAGCAGATGCCTCCAGGCCGTTGTGACTCAAGGGTTCTGGTGAGACCCTAAGACTGTCGCCAATCATTGCATCTGACATGTTTTGTATAGCATATCATTTTTCGCAATGTGTACTTTAAGGCTCATAGCACACGTCATAAGACATCGCCATAATCTTATTACACGTATATTTTACGCACTTCACAACGGCTATTTTTAGGCCCCTATACAGCCACGTCATATCAACTTCATCGAATCACTGCGAAGTCACTAAAACTGGCATGGCGCTCTTTGGCCATACCTGGCCTTTAAGCCAATAAAAACCACACATTAATAATTAATTAATTCATTCATTCATTCAATTTTTGCACATGAGCCGGTTGAAAGCATCGTCAACGATCCGCTTCATTATATGCTTAACTATGTCTGACAGCCTTATCACTTTCGGCCTAACGGCACAGAGCCAGCACGTCCTGCATTTCAGAGACACATCATTCAGTGTACGTCTGGGCGTGAATCGCCAGTTCTGTCTTAGCGGTACTCTCCCGCATGGCGGGATAACCAAACAAGTCCCTCAGCTTTCGTTTGCACGGGCCCCAGTTGTTAGGATCTTCCTCGTAGTTGTCATACCACACCTTCGCCGTGTCTTGTACGTAGAATACCAATTTAGACAACATAATTGTCGGATGTCATTTGTTGTGGGTACTTACACGCTCCTATGTGGCTATGCAATCTTCCACGTAAAGGTGGTCAGTGCCGCAGAACGTCAGTGTCCAGTCATAGGTGAGGACCACTGCGGAGCTCCGTTGCTATTTGTCGTTGGTACCCAGCACTTCCACCAATTTGTTACGTTGCAGAAGTCACGTTGTGTACAAACGATGTACATACAAGATGGCTGTAGATAGCAATTCCACCTCTACACGTCAAATCTTCTGACTGGCGCCACTCTTTGTTGCGCCGTAAGAATATGCTGCAGTGTTCACGAGAACGGTGACAATAGCCCCGTTGACTTGCGCATACAGAAGCCTGTGCTCTGTGGGTAGCGTCAGTAGGGAGTTTGTGGATGACGACACTGACTTTTCATCTCAATAAGCTGCACTGTCTAGTTTTCTGGCTGCAAGAGTCCTGGCAATGTCTCGGAAGAAGAGAGGCGAGATGGCAGATAGTGGTATTGAAGGTGTTCAGGCGATTGGGATCAATTGTAGAGGCTTACCGGGAAAGTGGTATCAGGTGTAAGTGGCTGCGGTGATCCCCCTGGGGGGAAACAGCCAAGACGTCTTGTACCTGAGCGACGTACAGCTCTGTAGATGTCTTTGCTCGAGGCGCGAGTACTTTTTGGGCAGCAAGCTGCTGACAAGAGGTGTTGCCGAAAAGGTTGGCGATCTGCTGCTTGAAAGAATTCCAGCTGGTAATTGTGCGCCTCTAACCATACCCGTGGTGCACCACAGATGTGGAAGATTAGCTAGCATGAGGGTAAGATCCCGCATGCAGTTTATGATTACCGGTTAATGACATTTGATTTATTCATCATTGTAAGCGTCCGCATGGCAGGAGAGCACACCAGGATCATAAGCAGGGGGCACAGTTGTGTAGGTGGGATCCTTTTGCAATGTTGGTGACGAAGACGATTTTCCTTCACCGTGAGGCATGGTCACAATTGATAGTGAGCGGCCATTTTTAAACTCAGTAGTGGTACAGGGGCCAGCGACTACCTTGACTAAAAATGTTACGTACAAAAAAGTAATATTTACAATGAAATACAAAGCTCTCAACAGCTCGCACGCAGAACGACACCGCCCTCCTAGTAATATTTGCATGCCGATGACTGTTTGGCTTTCAGTAATCGCGTGGCGATATCTGAAAGCCATGACGATAGATGCTGTTATTAAACTTAGCATGAATATCAATAGGCTAAGTTGGCAGTTTGAAAATAACCAATTTGGATTGGCTATGCAGTAGCGGTATACTCAAACAGAACTACCAGAACAGCCGGAGATAGCCAGCGCTACCCTGACATAACGGGTCAAGAGAAGCAAGAACTGTTAAAAGCGCAAATGATGAGCCAATATATTTCGCTTAGCTCTGGCCCAAATCTGATGCCGCCTATTCGAATACATGTATAAGAAACAACCGCTTTTCTGAAGTAACCACTAAGCTAACTTTCACGAAATTTGTTGAAATTGAAACGGGCAGCTGAATTATCGTGACTGTTATAGCGGAACATTGATGAGGCGCCTGGAATTTTAAAAAGGAATTTTAAAAATTTGATCAACCTCAAAAAATTACAAGCATGAAGTTTAAAATTCGAAGTTCTGCACCACGATAATAGATCACATTTCTGTAAACTACAACTGTTAGAGCACCTAAAGTGGACAAATTCGATATGTCACCTTACATCTAACAGGAATTTGTTACAATCCTCGCAAGGGTTTAGCAAAAGCTTTACTCACATATAAATATTTAACTTCAGAGCCATGCATAATACATAACGCTTGTCCACTTTAGATGTACAATTACGATCGACTTACACAATTGTGATAAAAATTTTTCATTGCAGAGTTACAGAGTTCTAAACTTTATACTTTGTTGTGACTGTGCCAAATGTGTCTACCGGAAAAGAAACGCACAGCGAGACTTCACACAAACAGCAAAAAAAAAAAGAATGAACGTCTACACAGGAATTTGTTGCTGTAAATGAAGAACTAGACTTACATCTAACGTAGAAATGCTCATCACGAAAGTAGAGGAACTTTGTACATTTGAGGACTCGGCTGGAAAGATTAAGAACGCGATACAGGAAGTCCAAACGTCAATACAATCTCATTCCACAAAGTATTACTCTTTATTATAGACAGTCAGGAACAATCACACCGAGGTGGCAGAATAATGTTCCGCGGTCGACTTGATGCCTTCTGCAGTTCAGTTCGAGTCAGACCTGGTTGAAAAAAAAGAGGGAATGAATGAAAATGAATAGTATAGCAGGACAAACAATTTCTAGATGCACGAGCTTCCCAGCAAGCCAAAGAGCAATCTGCGATCATTCCTCAATAATCTTGCGCAAAAACTTGAGATCGCTAAATTTGCAGCAACTCAAGTCGCTTGTATTCACCATATTCCCGGAAGTGATAATACTGCACCAGCCATTTTTGCCCAGATGCGCTCCGTTAAAGCGAATGCACAATGGTTTAGGTCACATAAATACCTGCCTAAATTACTCCAGGATGCCTTTCCATTGTTCTTTTTCAATGACAACCTCGCACGAGTTAATCGTGAACTGTTATAGCTACCTCGTACTAAAGGAAACGAAAAGACTTTCAAGTACGTCTGGACAAGTATTGGCAAGGTTTTTGCAAGGAAAGCACACGGTGCTTCCTGATTCGAATTATTAGAAAATCTGGCATAGAAAGACTTGTATAACTATGGGTAGTAAGTCTTTCAAGGTTTGCAATGACGTTTCAGAAATTTCTGTTCTTTTTTTTTTGTCCGGGTAACGACGCTTTCCATGTTACTCACGTAAAAATCAGGAGCATTCATAAGCACTGGGACCGTTCTATGTCCTGTGCCATTGGTTTTTAAAGTCATATTGACAGAGATGTTTCTCCAGATTTTTCTCTTTTCCGTTAGCTGGCTACCAGGCATTCTCTTTTTTCGTCCAGTCGGGAAAGGTGGAACAGTAGCCGCTTTTATAAAAAAACACTTCTTCAGTCTCCGAGCTCAATTTCCCTTTTGACCATTCCGAAGCTGTTCATCATTCCCCATGTAGCAATATGCGTCTTTTTTTTCGCTGCGGAGATCTCTGCGTTTTCTCTTCGAGGAGCCGATCAATGTATCTGTATCACACGTGACAATAATAGAGATACGCTACGTTCAATGGCAGGGAAAGCTGCTGATTATGTAGATACACTGTCTAAATAGGCAATTGAAACAACAATCTATGCAGTAACTCGCAACGAATTCCTATCTGAATGCCTTGTTTCATCTTGTATTTATCATGTAAACATTTGTAGCCATAATTAAGAGGTTAAATATGCTATTGCGCAGGTTAAGCTTTCTGACTGTTACTTCATCAGCTGTTCACTGAAACAGGCTGAATTCCTATTTATCATAGGCCAATAAATACACCGAACAAACCTGCACAACCGATGCAAGGCATTTTGATGAACTAGTTGAAGAAAATTACTGGGATAGTTTTTTGTTGTTTTACTGGAAAATAAGCACCGCGAATTTGTAGTAGCGTTTGACTCTCTTAGGCAGGTGTCAACACGCGTTGTCAACATGAGGCAACGTAGCACGAGCCAGAAATGGATGACGAGTGAAATCCTAATGGCTATAAAGGAAAATGACTTGTTGTGGACCAAAGCCAGGCGCTCATCTAACTGGTATGACTTGCGCTTAAAGCATAAACGTGTCAGAAACACGGTGAATGCAATGATTATACTTGCCAACCGTACTTAGTTTGTAAAGATATATCAAGAAGCTCGACCTGTCAATGAAAACGTGGTTCATTTCAACAATCTTAGAGGAGCGAATATTTCAACGCCTAAAAAACACTATTCAGCTTATTTTTCTACAGAATATGAAACTGTGGTAAAGTTATTTAATCAGATTTAGAGAATCTCGGGATTGAGAAAATGGCGGCCATCTGTGTGTACTTTCACAGATCGCTTGCAGCATTCAGCAAATCTTCCGTTACTGCGTCTTGGTGAATTGGGAACCATTGTCTTTAACCTTAATACTAATAAACCCCCAGGTTTTGATAAAACCTGTGCGAATGAAGTTCAGAGCAATTTTGACGCAATCAGACATGTGCTGATATCTATTTCAAGCTCTATTTTGGATGCTGGTGTGACTCCAGTTGAAATGAAAACTGCAATAGTAATTTCCTAACAAAGGCAAGGTGCGCGCAATAGTTTTGACAATTACAGGCCTACTTCGATAATCCCTTTTGTATAGCTCAAACATTAGTGAATCACGTGACTCTCAAAATAACACATTTTCTTGACAAACACAATTTATAACCATGAAATAAGCATGCATTTGTGCATGGGAAGGGTGCACAAACACTGTTGGAAGCTTTCTTTGATCTATTAAATTCCACACTAGATCACAACCAGGTAGCATGTGCTCTCTTTATGGATGCCTGTAAGGTATTTGACAGTGTTGGTCACAGCATGGTCATGGCCTAGCACACTGTCTGTGTGCTAGGCCTTAGTGAATCATTCCTGAATCTATTAACTAACTTTCTGCAAGGTAGACGGCAGTGTGTAAAGGTAGGCAATAGTTTAAGGGTTTTTAGCTGAATTCATTCTGGAGTCCCTCAGGGTTCAATGTTAAGCCCCCTGCTCTTTAACATTTATGTGAATGATTTGTCCAATGCATTAGGGTATCATATATATATATATATATATATATATATATATATATATATATATATATATATATATGTACGCCGATGAAACGGTTCTTTTATCCTGTGCAACTAATATCTGATGCAATTAGCTCCTTAAAGAATAACGTAGGAAAAGCTGTGGGCTAGTTCAGAACTACTTTATTAAGCGTCGACCCTTCTAAAGCATGACTTGTATGTTTGGATAACTCCTTCGAAAGAATCCTGCGTATGAAATGGCTTTGCTTACACACATCTGACCATTATACCTGCAAATGTGAACCTGCTAAATACACATCTTCGGTTAAGTATCTTGGGCTGCTTTTGTCTGTGATCTTTTACGGAACTCATATTTGCCCACGTCTGTAACAGGTTTGGGGTGGTCTGCTGTGTATTAAACAATATGCGACGACTTATGCCTATCTCTGCGCAAAAAATTATTGTCCATGCTTTAGACTACAGTGTGCTTCGTTGTTGCGTGACTGTACGGTCATTGTACCCTTAGGTGGAGCTCAAGCTTTCTTAACTTTTACGTCCATTGTTGTCAATAACGGCATATGATTTGTGTACAAAGAATGATATAAATGTCTTTAACTTGGTAAATTTGCCAAACTTCACCTCCCTGATGGTCGAAAGCGTTGTAATTGAACACTCTTGGTATAATGACTTGAAGAAACGGTATAGAGCAGCCCACTCCTTAAGAATAAATTAATCTTATTTCGCTTATATCCCGACTTCTGCCTTTATGTATTGCCTAAATACATTTTCACTTTTGTTTTGACTAGTCTTATGCCCTTCACATTTTTGCTCTGGCTGCGGGGTACCAACTCGATACAACGGAGCTCCGCAGGGGCGGACATCAGCTCTTCCCACAATGACAGAAGAGACATTTCCCGGGGGATCAGTGGCAACGTCAACGGTTGTCGTTGCCTAGCCAAGAGACCCAGGCACATCTTGCAGAACTGATATGTCGAGATTGAAGAGTTGGTTGGCGCCCTACAAGCGTACAAGTGTGAACAACCGATGGAATGATGTGCTCATGTTGGTCACCAGCCTATTTAATCTTCAACGGGCAGCACGGATCTGGTTTCATAATCATGAAGGGGAAATTGGAAGCTGGGATATCTGCAAGGAAAAGACCCGTGCCCTGTGTGGCACGTCTCTTGGTCGAAAGATCGCCGCAAACATCGACGGGATCCTACCTGTCTTGCATTTACCTGTCTTACCTGTCTTACATTACTGCTGGCCATTTGTCACAAAGCGGATGACGGTATGGCCGAGTCTGAGAAAGTGGACACGTCCTACAAGGGATAGCAGATGATGCGTTCAGTAGGGTAATCTGCAATGACTGTCACTGTGGATGCTGTCATCGATGACTGCAATTGTTTTGAAAACGCAAACAGTCGACGTATTGCCTATAAGTGCTCTTCACTTCCCCACACGGTAACAACATCATCGTGCGAAGACACAGCTGCTGCTACCGCGGTACATGTGATGAATATCATACGGTGTGAGCTTGATTCTATGTCTCCTGTTTCCCTAACCCCCGTCCCTGTGAGTCTAGTGCTACCATGATTCCGCTTGTACAAGCCGTCGTTCGTCAGGAGCTATGTTATGCTGGCCTGGACTCTGTGTGCATCGTCGCTCACTCGCACCCAACTTACCATTTCCCAGGTTTCCATGCACAAACCATACGATACGTCGCCGCAATACGGCCAAGTGGAGGCCTGCTGACGACCGGCCCATTTGCTTTAATTGCCGTCGGATTGGTCACGTCACCCGCTATTGGAATAACCGGTGGGCTTGGTCGCATGCGCCCTATACTCCTAACCGTCGCCCTGAGACGGACCCTGGCCGCTTCAAGCCTTACCGCGAGTCCCCTCAGGCTAACGGTGATGACGCTCCGACCATGTTGTGCAGTCGTTCACCATCTCCGCGTGGTCACCAGTCCCGTTAGCCGTTGTCTCGTCGCCCTTCATCTCGCTCCCCCCAATTTCGCCACTCTCCACTGCCAATTGGACGCCTGCCTCCGCAAAACTAGACGATGCAGCTTCCGGAGGTGAAACTGTATTGAAGGCTCGCCCGCAACATCCTCTGACCAGATTGCCGCTAGACACAACCTAATTGACGTCAAGGGGGACGGTACACTTGTCGCTGCTCTCATCGACTGGGGCGCACATATATCAGTACTGCACTCAGATTTTCGCAGTCAACTTAAGGCTAGACGCTATCCACGTTACCGTTCATCAGAGTCGCCGACGGGGAAACGCTTTCCGTCCTTGGTGTGTGCTTAGCACGAATAAGTATTGCCGGCTGCTGTACGAATGCGATACTTGCTATGCGCTTTCTATCTGCCCACTCCGCCCTTATTGATTGTGAAACCGGATAGCTTCATCTTGAGCTACCTCACGACTATGACACTTTGACCACTCGTCAACCGCGTTTGTGTTCCGTGGATTATATCCGTCTGACACCTCAGTCCGTTACGCATGTGGACCTAATGTGTCTCCCTTTTATACCCGATGGTGATTACGTCCTGAGTCCCATTGTAGAGGCTCTATTGGCCAGAAATGTCGTCGTTCACCATACCATTCTCATCGTTTCTAATAACCCCGCGTCCCTTAAACTTCAGCTGCTGCACGCAACTTAGCGCAAATGGCATGACTCTGGCCAGCGTCTCTTCTCTCGATGGGTATGCCGTTTCTACATTAGTTGCCGGCAATCCTTCGCTTACCGCTGCATTCCCCTCAAGAAGTCAAACAGCCGATCGGGATATTACCAATATAGTCATGCCTGACGTCCTTCCAACTCAGGCTGTTGATATAAGGCACATGTTGATGTATTATTACGACATCTTAGACTTTCATGATTACCCTTTGGGCCAGACATCAGTCGTCACTCACCGTATCTATACTGGAGATTTAAGCCCCATCAGACGACGTGCTTATCGTATGTCCGATGCAGAACTTCGGGCAGTTCATCACGAGGTCGAAACAATGGTCGCGAAAGACGTCATTGAACCTTCCTGCAGTCCCTGGATGTCACAGGTCATGCTAGTAAAGGACGGTAGCTGACGCCTCTGCGTAGACTACCGTCACTTGAACAAGGTCACGCGAAAGGGCGCCTGCCAATGAGCCTCTCGTTCAATCGAGAATTGATGAGGCTCTCGACTGTCGCCAGTGGTCAACCTACTTCTCCAGCTACCTACGGCCAAGATACTCGTATACTTCTGTCGATGACCTGGAACGCGAAAAGACAAAATTTGTTTACACCGGATCAACTTTTTCAATTTAACCTGATGCGATTTGGCTTGTATGACGCCCAAGGAACATTTAATAGGATGATGGATTTCCTCCTTAGCGGCTACAAATGGTCCACATGTCTGTTATCTAGATGGCATCATCGTTTTTTATCCTACATTTAGAAGCCACCTTATGCGCCTGTGGGCAGTTCTTGACGTTTTCCGGCGAGCAAACCTACAGCTAAACTCATCAAAATGCAGTCTTCGCCATCAAGAAATAACTGCGCTAGTTCACCATGTCAGTCCACCTTGTTGACCACCACCGATCCACTTGAGCCTATCGAGGCCCCAACTCTCCCTTTCCACCGTGTAGGCCTAGAGCTCGTTAGACCATTCCCGACTTCTTTGATGAGGAACAAGTGGATTGTCGTGGCCACTGACTACACCACAGGGTATGCCATCACCCGTGCACTGCCGACAAGCTGCGCCACTGACGTGGCGGACTTTCTCCTTCGCGATGTCATTCTCGACTACGTCGTGGCACGACAGCTGCTGCCCGATTGCGGTCGTTCGTTTCGTTCGAAAGTCGTTGACGACATCCTTTGTTCGTGTTCAACACGTAATAAGCTAACCGTACCCTACCGTCCACGAACAAATGGACTCATCTATAGTGTCTTAATCGCACGCTGATTGCGAGGCTGTCTATGTATATTTCCGTATATCATCATGATTGGAACAGCATTTTGGCCTATATGACACTCGCGTACAAAAGCTTAAGCCAATACACTGCCGGCTTTTCTTCTTTCTGCCTGTTGTTAAGCCACCAACCACCCAATGCTGCCCCTTGAGACTCTCATCCCATCAGATTCCTGTGTAGTTGACCAGCCGCCGCAATTTAACCAAGGGTAAGCACCCCAACCCCAGAGCTGCCACCACCCTCCTCACCCTGGTATCTGCTTTCAATGCACTAGCTCGGAGACACAGAAACTCTGTCCACTTCTGCAGGCTCCTCGCTTCCTGTCAGCTAATCAGATAACATAGCTCTACGAAGGAAGCAATGTTATTTACCGACAGAGGAAGCAATTATGGTCTCCTAAAAATAGAAAAATGTTTCATTGAGCTGTTCAAGAAACGCTGCCGGTCACTGCCAGATGCTTGCGGGGGAGGTTGCGTAAATTTGACGCCATTATATCAGAAATATATCAGAGTAGAAAGCTTTTACGTTATACGGCTCCAGATTTATTTACTACGAATTTAAGAGAACTTGTCCTCCTGCACAGCTTATTAAAATTAACGACACTGAAACACTTGCAGACCAACAAAAAAGAAATGCAGCCTTGCGACTCTATTCCTACTTTTTAACCACAAATTAAGGCTCGACATTTTCCTGTTGATCTGTAACGTCTTTACCTTCAAGGTATGTCTGCACCTCAGTCATATCGTAAGAAGCCAACAAACGCTCATACTAAGGACAACATAGGGGAAATTACTTGTGCTTAATAAATGAAATAAGGAAACAATAAATTATTGAAAATGAAAGTGGATTAAAAAACAGCTTGCCGCATGTGGGGTTCGTTACCCACCTGCGGCAAGCTTTTTTTTTGATCCACTTTCATTCCCATTAATTTATCGTATCTTTATTTCATTTAGTAAGCACAAGTAATTTCCCCTATGTTGTCCTTGGTGTCAGTGTTTGTTGGCTTCTTATGATATCACTAATTAGAATGGGCCCCTCGGTTAACCTCCTTTCTTCTCGCTTGCACCGCCGTCAGTGACAGGTGGTCAGTGACCTCAGTCAGTGAATAGGCAAATATTCGTTATATATTGTCCTTATCTCAGTGTACAGTAGTCGACAAGATTTTTTTGTTGTTGCGCATTTATTTATTGTTTCTGTTTTTTTCTGTATTCAAAATGCCGATTCCACCTCCTAAGGCTTTGAAAATTGTATTATCGCTACAAAGTGTTGCTTATTTTCCTGAATGAAAATAAAACTTTTGACGTACCTTTTTTTTCTTATAATCTCGTAGCCTTGTGATAACCATGTAACTTCTGTATTTTGTTGCTGAGAGCATCGTAAGCTTACACCGGCAAAGATTACGGCTCTGTAAGCTGCTGCGGCCGGGAAGTGGCAACTCTGTGGCCTGTCTACATATAGCGCCGCGTGTGGCGGCTCTGCCAATCGGTGCGGTGCCTCACTATATCTCGAAATGAAAGCACGCATAGAGCTGTGCTCAAATTTCGCTTTAAGAGGTATAGTAATCGTGGGTGAATTTCTTAACGCAAAACATTCGCACTGCAACTAACGCTTTCGCTGAAAAGCATCAATTGCGATAGCAAATTATAAGGGAGCAATACGAAGTAATGAAAGTACTTTTATTGTCGTATTAAGTTGTAAATATTAGTTTGATAACTAAGTTAGCAAGCATGGTGTCAGCGCGCCCAGCGAACATGAATACATCACACTCGATGGCCGCGGACGCTCGCTGTCAAAACGCTCTCGTAAGGAATCGTGACGGCAGCAGCGAGCGAAGGTACCTCCGTGATGTCGATCGCGTCAACGCAAACTGAGCGCCGAGGAAGCATGACGCACAAAGCTACGAGCCACCGACGCACCTAGACTCTACCGCCAACGCAGATCGCTCTCAAGATGTGGCTGCGCTACCGCGCGCAGCCACAACATACGCAGTTGAAGCCGGAGTAGAACGCCACCCCTCCTCCCCACAGTGCCTCGCAACATTGGCTGCCTCGCGCGCGACGGAAGATTTCGCGTGGTTGAGGTGGACGTCGATTGCCCTCGCGCGCTTTCACTCGCACATACAGCGTAGGGCACGCGGCGATGGTGTTCTCGCCCTTGGACTTCATTCGGAACTTCGCGGCTGCGGCGACGGCAGAAATGCAGCTGGAGTGTCCATGTAATTGCTATCGCAATGAATAGATCCAACATAGGCCAGCCATGTTGGGTATGTGTGTGATTCCATTAACTGTTTGTGTTTTTCTGACCACTGTATGTATCATAATTAGCATTCGGCACTTCATCGAGTAGCATGTCAGGCGGTTGGCCTGGCTGGCATCACTTGCGTATTGTGAAAGCGCATGTCAGTCTCTACTTCTAGTCTAAACATCACTGATTTAGCTTAATTTTGCGCAAACTCGCAGTCTCTCTGAAGGACACTGAGTATCATGCTGACTGTGCGTGGCGCAACTCCACGCCTCGTTTTATTGCGTAGCAGCCATACGGGCACTTGAGGCGAATTTCGGCTGCCGTCATGTTGCTGCACTATCAACAGCACATGCGGCTTCTGCGCGCCAAGGGAGGAATTGTGCGTTCAGAATCGCCCAGTGCGCTTGTCTGTAAAAACTTGGCTGCGGCTTAGCTCAGCTAATCTTGGTTAAGCAAAGCAAAAGATTGTGGTAGCCTCGTTAAGATTTAGATTCACTTGGCTAACCGTTGATTTAGATGTAATTATTATACTTAGGTATACAATCGTCTTTAAGCCAGGTATGACGGCTGTGCCTAGGATGCATCGTTCGACGTTGCGACGCCTGTTGTGCCACAAGGAAAGTGCAAGTGCTAAACGCGCGAAAGAAAAGGCGCAAACATGCGCAAAGTCTAAGCGCAAACAGGCAGGTCGCGAATGCGGTCGCTACATTGATCTCGACGGTGCGACGCCTGTTGTATTCTGTGCTATCTGCAGTGAAACAGTTCGTCTTGCGATATCCGCGGAGTGGTCAGACGCCGCTTGGCGACGACGGCTCAAAGCGTTTCGCTCCCGCACAACGCTCAAAGAATACGGCGCGGCCACGCTCTCATGCATCGCCAACGTAGCCTGACTAGGCGAGCGCGGCGTTCCTCTTATATGGCCAGGCGCGTGGCGAGTCACGTGATCTGGCGGCGGCTTGTGCACGCGGCTGCGCCAGAGCTCGGCGTGGCGACTCATGTGATGCGATGCCAAGGTTACGGTGCAGCTGCGGTCAAATGACGGTAACATTCGCGGCGACGACAAAACGCGACTGGAAGTGCTTAGTAAAGCTGTCGCTTTAAAATAATGCAGCGAAGCAGATGCACCATCAGGGGTTCGCTTGATCGGCTCTGGGGTGGAAATAGGACCGTGTTCCGTCTTCAGCTGTTGCCATGAGCACCCTGCGCCCGCGCACTACAATCATTCCTGCAGACGTGACATATACGCACACGGGCCAGAGCAAAACGGAGCGTAATCGTAAAGTTGGTATATTCTTATATTTTGCTCGCTGATGTATAAAGCCGACGGTTTAACGTCGGTCTCATCTCGTTAGTCAGCATGGTGGGACGCCGGCAACGTTGCTAGGTGGGCTCCTCTTAACGCCAACGTTTTGAGATGACTTTGAGGGGAAACAGTTGGATTAATGTAGTCGTTTCACAAAGCCTGAAGCAAAATCGGACCGCGCGGTCCGGTGTCATAATCTCAGGCTGCTAGCGGATTGTGACGGCAGCCGTTTTGTTCAGACTCGTGGTGTCTATTTGGCGTATCGCTAACCAAATACGATGTACCAATCATGGAATATTCGTGCAAAAAATGTTCGTTGACTTCTTGTGACCTCGAGGAAAGCGGCATTGCGAAGGGAGGTGCAATATAATGAAACCAAATGCAATGCAGAATATCGTGTTCGTGTTTAAAGGCTGTTTCCGCGGGTTCGAAATTAATTGCTGAGAGTCTGTGCAGGCAATCAACCGTGGCTAGACCTGCTCCTGTGATGTTCACATATAGTACTACAAAAATCCTTCTCTAATGCAGACCTTACATTTCTAGAGCGTGGGATCTGAACGATAGAAAACAGTTAACCAGTACAGCAATTAATTTTATTACATATGTTCTGTTGCTGTCAAAGTTAGGCTCATTGATGACATACTTCCTGGAACAATAGCGATAAAGGCTTTTACCTCTTGGGCACCCTGCTTGTTGTTGCTTTACCACCGCCGCGCTGAACCGTGTTTTTCCTGCACAATCTAGATGGCCTGTCACTTACCTTTTGTTGAAATGGAAAAATGCGCAGTCCCTAGACTGCATTGTATGCATTGTTTAGATTGCTCGTAGCATTGGGTTTTAAGTAATTTGAGTTTACCCGACTTTGTCGCCTTTAAATAGCTTTATTTACTCTCATTTGCATCTTCATGGTACCTGCGGAGGGTGCATTTTGTCTGTTGATATACACGACGATTGTACTGATATAGCTAACATACAGATCCTGATGCACGTCATTATGAATGTATCATGAAAGAAGCGCGAGATACCAAAAGAGGATTTTAAAACAGCATATAAGATACACCTATCTTAGATAGCGTCCAGCCCTGTCAAAAACACATCATTGCCCTAGGGCAAGCTGTACGAAAAGAAAACTATGTTGTACTGTTCGGTCAACTCAATAATAAAAATCAAACGAGTTTTGAGTGTACTTAGATTTAGGTGCACGTTAAAGAACCCCAGGTGGTTGAAATTTCCGGCGTCCTCCACTACGGCGTGCCTCATAATCAAAAAGTGGTTTTGGCACGTAAAACCCCATAATTTAATTTTAATTTAAGCGAGTTTTGAATAAAAATTCAGAATACGCGCTTACATTTCTTAGCCGTTGTAGCGCATCCTGCAGCAGTGAGGAAATATTCGATATGTATATCTTCTATCCAGTGACCATCCACCCATAGGAGCTCCACACCTAAAAGGAAAGGGCAACACATTTTTGTTCGCGTTGTTGGCTTTTCGTCATATCACATTATGTCTGTATCACGGTGGGTCATGTTTTCTGTTCTTTCTATTTTAAGTAATGCCTTATTTGAGGCACATGCTTATGCGGCACGAATTAATTTTTCAGATATGTATATATTCCTCTTTTATGAGTGATGAACTAAAACAGGTAACGCTAGCGACCGTGCAAATGCACCTATCAAGCGCGCTTAATGCCATGTCAAAAGGAGGAAGATTTCGTTACCGTAAATGGTACGACGAATATAGAGCACCCTAACTTGGCTAGTTACTTTGGCACAAGTACTTCAAGTGCTTGCACAGGAGATCACGCTCTCTCTATGGTGCACACCAAGCAGCCAGACCAACCGCAGCGATCATCAACACGACCTGCCCTCCTTGATGCATCTCTGTATGCCAACCGGACTCCGCCGAAGTGAGGCCACCCTGCTTTATCGCTTATGGCTAGGGGTGGCCTTCACGAAATCTTACTCGTTTCGCATTGGAATGGCCGACAACGCTCTCTGCAATGCCTGTCTTTGCGAGGAGACGCTGGAACACATTCTGTGCGACTGTCCTGAATATAATGTTCAGAGACAGTCCATGGCGTCCGTTCTAGCGCACCTTGACAGTAGACCATTGTCAGTTGCAACCATTTTCACATATCGCCGACTGAAGACATCGCAGCTGAAGGCGACGAAGGGACTACTTCGGTTTATGAAGGGTACGGGCTTGGACAAGCGACTGTGACAGTGATGTCACGTACCACACAAGAGTGACAGACTGTAACCAACGATGTGTGTGCCGTGTTATGTGCCCTCTATCTCTTCTCCCCATCTTTCATCCCCCCCATCCCCCTCCCATGTGTAGGGTAGCAAACCGGTTAGGCAAAACTGGTTAACCTCCCTGCCTTCCTTCTCCACTTTTTCCTTCCTTCCTTTCCTTGGCACAACCGGTTACCACTGCTGAGGCAATGAATGCGGTGTTGCCGAGTAGCTGTCGTCGGAATTTAGTGTACCTGGCGATTAGAGTGCACAGAATAGCTCTGTTTGGAACCAGCTGCGCTTACGCTACACTGTAAAAGATTTCCGTCATTAACGGAAGTATGCAGGTAAAAATACGGGAAGTATGTCATGTTTGAAAAATACAGCAAAAGCTTCCGTTAATATACGGAAAGTGCTCTCCGTTCTAGGATTTACGGACATTTCGCTGTAATAATAAAGTGGCTATAAACTGTTTTGCGCGAAACAGACAGAATTCCGTATTTTTGTTAAGCAAACATCCGTATTATTGCGAGGAAATTTAAGCTGTCTGAATGGGCTCTCGTACTCACAAAGTTCCAGCTAACAATATTTCATTGAACACGCGAACTGTACGCATTATGAAGATACGTACAAAATGTGAGAGCTAACCTTCTACCGAAAGCTGAAAAACAGATCGTATAAATATATATACGCATATATTCCGGTCGCAGTTTGCCGCGCATACGGGCCTTGTAACGCTAATCATATGCACAAATATATGCGAGTTTTTGGAATGTTCTCAAATTAGGCGCTTTGTAGTTAATAATACAGCATATATGTTTAAGTAAACTAAGCGCCGTGGGCATATGTGCCTATGTTAACAAACTTGCGGCACTCAGGTGCTGGTGCTCTGGGAATGCCATTTGTGATCTACGCCATAAATCGTGCGCACTATAAATCAGTACAGAAACTCATGGAGTGGCATAATGACCGTAACTGCGTTTACATTTAGCAATAAATGGTCTCGAAGGCAACTGGCGGCCTATAGATCCAAGTGCAACGGTCGAATGTAATTTTCGAGTGCCGCAAGCAATTAACCCAAGTGTGAAAGGGCTTTGCTGAACTGCAATGTTTAGTTCATTACCATAATATTTCCTAAATATCTCGTCTTTCTCAATAACTGCCCATTCATTGAGAAACATCGATTAGACATAATCTCCACTGTTCATAGGTCAATTCTTGCCGAAAGATGTAATCGGAAACATTTGGCGCTTCATCTTAAAGACCGGCAACTGCGCACGTTCTTTTACGGCAGAATAAACATCGTGAACTCAACCGACACGTGTGCAAACTAAGGGAAGGTGACTGAATATGAAGGACCTAGTACCGTGCTAGTACTGTGTGTATTGTCAAAAAGAAAAAAAAAGACGGAAAGAAAGAATGCCCAGTGCCGAGTTGTAACCATTCAAGCTTTATTTCTTTTTGACCCAGAATGCTACACCATTTGTTCCATGTGCTTTATCAATAGGTAGATGTTATGACACAACTAATTATTTACGCGTTCATTACATGCACTAACCAGCCCAAATTAGCACTATACTAGAGCTTAGTGACGCATCGCAGTGCACTGCCTTGCACTGCATTGCAACACAGGCGTTTGCCATCCCCAGTAGCAAACGGTTTGGTTGACTTCCCTGTTTTTCTGCGTCTTGCATTCCCTGTTGTGTACAATATGCACGTACAGTACAGGAATACGGCACTGGGGTGGCAGTCGCAGACTACGGGTGAAAGCTCCTGCGAAGTGTGCTCCGCCACGCTGGCTCTTCCGAGCAGGTTCGGCACACAGATGGGGGCCACCTTGCTCAGAGGGGCGCAGAACCAAGTGGGTCCGCACGTCCGACAGCCAAGAGCACCGAAAGTCAATCTGTCCGGAAGAAAGCACCCCCGCACCTCCGATGCCGAAGGAGAGAGAAGCCGAAGAGAGGGCGAGAGGGTCAGGCACTGTTCTTACGCGCGGCGCACGGCGTAACGTGAGCCGCGCGCGCAAGCAGCAGGCTCCGCGTCGCGTCGGCGCCAGCGGCCGCGGGGAATGTACGCTGTCCAAAATAAGGCTTGGAACTGCCTGTCCCCAGCGATAGCGCGGCCAAATGGCCCAAGTCGCGCGCGAACAGGAGACAGGGGTCCAAAAGGGGTCCCCACAAGGGTCGGTGTGGGAGCACATGGCAAGACACCAAATCTTGGGGTGCAGGGGGATCTGGGATTGTCTTCTTTCGTGGGCACATAGGCTAGTAGCAAGATAGCATTTGAGGAGCGATTGAGAAAAATGGCGGAGGTGCGGTGGGGTAGCAAGGTTTTCAGTTACTTATACACGAGGAATGTTGACACAAGGTGGAGGAAGCGAACTAGAAAATTGTCAAGCAAATACTTGGGCAGCAGTGGGGATACAGGTAAGGAATCATCCGTCAAGAAAAAGGTTAAGGAGACAGAGAGGGGTATGTGGAAAACAGAGATTGAAGCCAAATCAGCATGAGAGACATACAGGACGTTTAAGCAAGAAATAGCCAAAGAAAATATTTACGATAACTATAAGGGAAGCTCATGGTTGTTTGAGGCCAGGACAGGTGTACTGCGGACTAAAACGTACCGAGCCAGATGCCAGGAGATAGACTTCCCGTGCGGGGTGTGTGGAGAGGAGGAGGAAACGGCTGAACACCTGATACTTGCTTGTGAAGAACTTCGCCCTACAGGCAAATGCAACGGGGCACTATTCAAAGCTTTGGGTTTTAATAACAATGAAAGTAAACTAGACTTAACTAAACGGAGGCTTAATAACTAAACTTAATAACTTAATAACTAAACGGAGGCTATGTGATTGTTGGAAAGGAGTAAATACATTGGTATGGATGCGTGTGTTGAGCCTCATCCATCCATCCATCCATCCATCCATCCATCCATCCATCCATCCATCCATCCATCCATCCATCCATCCATCCATCCATCCATCCATCCGTCCGTCCGTCCGTCCGTCCGTCCGTCCGTCCGTCCGTCCGTCCGTCCGTCCGTCCGTCCGTCCATCCATCCATCCATACGTTAGGAGTAGTAGACGAAGCTGCACAGGTGTAGTCAACCAGCATTTGCCACGTCGTGTTGTAAAAATTGTTAATTTACGGTAAACACGCCTTGATTTGTACTCAAGGGTGGAGTAAGGCCCCAAGGAGGAGAGATTGACGCATCGGGAGCGAAAAATAGAAGCGATGGATGGTTACGCTGCTGGTCTTGGCAAGTTCGAACAGGCAAAGTTCAGAATTTGTCGCTGTGTGCTGTACGCTTGTGCGCCCATGTGCCGTCATCGTGCAGGTATATTTGCGCTGAATGTCTTTCACTTCGTGTACAAAACTCTGCACGCTGCGGCACCGAAGAAGTTGTCCTGTGTTAGGGTGCACGTATGCGCTTGGACACGCGATAGTAGGCTCTCAACGCGTGTTCAACAGTGTACGCGCGCTCGTAACTTACTCATGAGGTAAACCCATTTTAATTTTATTTGGCTTGCATAACGTAGATGTTAAAATGATGTGTGGTAAGCCGGCGTTGTGAACAGAAATATTGTTTCAAAAGGCCACTATGTAGCATGTTCAAGCAAAAATGATGCACGAATGGGGAAAAGCCTCACCCTACATTTTCAGATCGATTTCAGTGGTAGCGCGGTCGGCTCGGTCGCAATTTCCGTGTGACACTTCTAACCTCTTACTCACATGCGTTAAAAGCGTAGATAAAACTGCATTCAGTTGCGCATTTGTATTGACGCTTGTACCGGCTTGAGAGCATACTGTATCCGATACAAAGACTTCACATAGAATACGGAAATAAACCTTCGTGGTAATAGCAGTGACTCACTACGTGTGATCGTTAGTTTCTTGCTTGGATGCACGTTTTAATTGTAGTCACTAAAAAAAAAATACTTCGCTCTGGCTGCTCTGCTGTGTGTTTCCTTGGCGCAACTGCTTGCGGTGCAGCAAAACGTTTTGCTTCGAATTATGTCTGGGCAGTCAAGGCGTTCGTGTTAGTAAGCAAGCAGTAAAAGTTGTATCAGTGCAAAAAAATTTGGACATTCAAGAGAAGCGAATGGTGTCATCATAGACTCTATTTTACGAATGACTCAGCTATATTACTAAAGCGGAGAGTGGATATGCATGAAAATCAGATTGTATTTATACTCAGCAGGAACAAGGTAACATATCATTACTAATTAATCCTTTCATTTTACTGAAAAGCAAGTTGCTGTTCTTCTGGAGCTGAGAAGAGGTCTGCTGCCTGCAATGGGTCCAGCTCTCTAAGTGATCGCAGTAATGCAGCTCTCAAAGTGAGGGGATTTGTTTTCTCATAGCTATTTGCTACCTGAATCATGACCATCTACTTAGCTGTGTAGATTACGAAAAAGCATTTGATTCAGTAGAGATACCAGCAGTCATAGAAACGTTGCGTAATCAAGGAGTACGGACTACTTACGTAAATACCCTGGAAATATCTGCAGATATTCCGTAGCGACCTTAATTCTACACAAGAAAAATAGGAAGGTACTTATAAAGAAAGGGGTAAGACAAGGATACACAATCTCTCCAATGCTATTCACTGCGTCCTTGGAAGAAGTATTCAAGCTATTAAACTGGGAAGGTTTAGAAGCAAGGATCGACGGCGAATACCTCAGCAACCTTCGGTTTGCCGATGACATTGTTATATTCAGCACACTGCAGACGAGAGACAACCAATGATTGAGGACCTTAAGAGGGAGAGTGTAAGAGTGGGGCTGAATATTAATATGCAGAAGACAAAGATAATGATAAATAAGTAGGCAAGCGAACAAGAGTTCCAGATCGCTTGTCAGCCTTTAGAGTCTGTAAGGAGCACGTTTACCTAGGTCAAATAATCACAAGGAACTTTGACCATGAGAAGGAAATTCACAGAAGAATAAAAACAGGTTGGGAGCTTACCGTTACCATTGAAAAGGAAGGTATACAATCATTGCATTTTACCGGTGCTGACATACGGGCCACAGACTTGGTGACTGTCAAAAAGCTTGAGAACAAGTTAAGGACCGCACAAAGAGCGATGGAATGAAGAATGTTAGGCATAACTTTAAGAGACAGAATGAGAGCGGTTTGGATCAGAGAACCAACGGGTATAGGCGATATTCTAATAGACATTAAGGGAAAAGATGGCGCTGGGAAGGTCATGTAATGCGCAGATTAAGTAACCGCTGGATCATTAGGGAGGCAGAATGGGTACTAAGAGAATGGAAGCGCAGTAGAGGACGGCAGAAGACTAGATGGTGCGTCTAAATGAGGAAGTTTGTGGGTGCTAGATGGAATTGGTTGGTTGGTTACAGGGGTAATTGGAGATCGCAGCGGGAGGCCTTCGTCCTGCAGAGGACACAGATATGATGATGGGCGTGCGGTACTCCCCCCCCCCCCCCCCCAGGCACATACCATACGCAGTATGCATACGCTATACACAAGTAGTAACAACACAACCGCAAAATGCTCAATCGAACTTGGTCACGTGCAGTGCTCAGAAAATGAAACGCGATTCGGGGACGGCGTGGCTGACGGAACTTCTTTGCACCACCGGCAAGCGGCGGGCAACTGCGCAGGTATACTTTTATGTCACATGAAAGCAACAGCGTTTATGATGAATCGTGAAACAGTCGTACACGTAAGAGCTTTGTCGCAGGCGGCGACAAAGCTCCAGCCGCTATACTGTCAGAGCATCGCGTTTTAAGCGCTAATAACTGCGCATGGCGAGTCGCTGGTTCGCGAAGTAAAAAAATGTGTTTCTCGAACCTATGAATCGCCACTTTCCTGTCTCGGTTGTGGCATACATACTTCCCGCAATGTGGTTTTGGTAAATGGTAAGTTGTCCATATGCGGAGGTTAGAATAGACGCAGCCACCTGAAAAAGACATCATGAGTGACATCATTTTTATCAATCACATCGGTAAGTCACAGCTGGCGTAGATTACGCAGAATACGAAAGTGATTTTGCCCAGAGCTGCTAATTGCAGTCGATTACTATATTCATACGCGAAGACTGACTGCATCAGCAGAGGATACTATGAGACACTCAGTGTTCTTGTGTGGCACTCAAGCACTTCCTCATTTCTAAGAACCACTTCCTTCCAAGTATTACAATGCGGCTAACAATATGCATTCACAATTAGTGAAGTCCAACCTGTGTCAAGCTTATCTCCCGCACTCTCTGCTAACCTACTGCAATTTACATACTATAGCCGGTGAGTTTCCAAGACGTATCCAATTGAAATAAATTTCTAGCAGGACACCAGTTTCGAGATATCATGTCCCAAAATGTGGGGTGATGTACATGGGCTTTCCAGTTAATTTTGTGCTTCAATGAATAAAGATTGTTTTCCTAAAATTGTAAGTGGAACAACTGGACCTTTTTATGGCGAGTTCAAGGGCACGTATTTCCAATGGGGTGCCATTCTAGAAAGTGATTTCAAGTTGACAGGACTTGCAAACGTGCCAGCTACATTTCATGAATTGCAGTATCTGCCGTCAAATATTTAGTTATCAAGTTAATTTGTGAATTTTTCGAAACTAATTTAATATGTGTTTTCATTTCTCTTGCAAGTAATGTCAGTCTCTCTGAATATTCCATTTGGAGGATTATAATTCTGTAATCTGCAACAGGCAATTTTTTACGAATCTGTAAAAGTTAAGAATTGTTACACCGTATTCAAACTTTAATCGGGCTGCTTTCCTTCATTTATATTTCCGCAAACAGTCAGTATTTACCCAGGACTCTAATAATTAATATTACTAGATTGAAATGCAACTTCTAATTTCTCCTACAGTTTTCGTGTGTAGAACAAAGAGTCTTTACTATATTGAGTCATTAGAACCATCAGACATGGAGAAAATCACAGACCACAGTGACTTCATTGTGGTATTCTAGTTTACAAAAGTTGAAACTTGGTAATCCGTGGTTGTAATACAGCGGGAAATTTCAAAGAATATTGGTAGATGGTCAGTATTAGAGGCACAATATACAGCCCACCTCGAACACACAGATAAACTACGACAACACGACGTGAGGTCGATTGCACAGACGTCATGGTCATCCGCAAATCTAGTTGATGAAGCATTTTCGCCCGAAATATTGTTTTCTAATCACCAATGCCTCAAGGGCTCACCGCACGTAATTTTCTTTAAGCAGCCTGGAAGATTAGGTAAATTTAAATTCTCTCTAAGTGAAACATCCTGCCGACAGCTAGCTAGGACACTTTCAAGAAAGCCAGTGTTCCGCAAACCGGCAGGAACATAGCTGTTTAGATTATAAAACTGGCAACAACCGAGATGAGCGAGTTCTATTAACAAAATTTTACTCAGAATCCATCAAACGAAATAAAAATATACCTTTATGACATACTTAAGCAGAAACAAGTCTAATGGCTCTATCAACTCTCTTAGAGTGGCCTAGCCGAGATCTCAAAATTTTTCAATGAAAATATTGCTGCTTGTCAACCAAATTCTCTGCTATATTACTATATTTGGATTAAATTGGTTAGTAAGAGAAAACAGATATGCAGAGGCCGAAAAGATTGAGCGGCAGTTCCACTGAAGCAACTTCAAACGATATTAAGGCGTTTTACATGCGAAAAACACGATCTCATTACGAGGCACACCGTAGTAAGGGAATCCTGTGATTCTTTAACGGGCATCTAAATCTAAGTACACGGGCGTTTTCGCATGTCGCTTCCATCAAAATGCGGTCGCCGTCGACGGGATTCAATCGCGCTACCTGGTGCTTAGTAGCCCAACACCATAGCCACCACTGAAGCAACTTCAACGATCCTCTGATGAATAAGGTCCTGCAATTGAAATTGACTTCTTTGAAACACTTTCTTTCAAAGTAAACTTTCAAGGGCTCTTAAACTTCAAATGGGTACATGAGGAGGAATCCTCACTGATAGTTGAGGGTATTAGTGGGAAGAGCATCAGGAAGGAATCACCTCAATAATACTTCTCTGAGCCTGAGCGTTATGTTCTGCGTGTTTCATTTCACAATATTGTATTGCCTGGTTGTGATAAGCAGAGTGCGCGGCAGGGAAACTAGTAAACGCTGTACCATCTCAAGATGTAGTTCTACTCCTCTTCCCTTCACCACACTATTGTCCCGAACCGATGTACTATATTGCTACATGGCATAGGGCAGTAGGCTACATTATAGTACTAATTTGCACTGAAGTAGCCTGTGCGATGCTTTCACCACGGTTCACCAATAGCTGATGCATAGCCTTAGCTACGTTCTTTCTAAGATAATTTTCTATGTCTGCCGTAGTAGATAAGTCAAGTACGTTAATATGTTTAGTTGGAACTCTAGCATAGCAAAATGTTCCCTGTTTTACAAAAACTGGCTGAGGTTTAACTCTTGTAGACCTAGTTATCACAAGCGAAACGTCCGTATGGCTTGGTTTTGCACAGACTACGCACACAGTGGTTCATTTAAGTTAGGCCACCGTCTTTCACACACGCTACATACGCTGCCGAACGGGTTGTCCGTGAAGTCGCGGTGAAACCTGGCTGTCGCACTCGAGCTTGCCGCCCGTCGAAAGGTGTTGTTCGTTGATCGCTCATTGTGTGGGCCGTTGCTAAAATCAGCGGCTTCGACTCCTTCTCCTTGTTGCTGACTGACGGCGGCGGTTGCAGTAGCTTCGACCTTGACACGCTTCCGCTCTTGGTAAGCACCTATATAAGGTGCAAACGTGGCCTCCCTTTGCTCCGATGTTTCAGCAGGCAACTTAGACTTTGCTTGAGATTTCGCAGCCTGGCGCCTAGCTGTATCTACTGGATGGTTGGATTCAGCCTGTCGCTTGCGCTGAAGAGCACGCACATATGGCCGAGCCGGCGCGCCATTCATGGCGAGACTGAGGGACCAAACCCCGGTGAAGCAGCCGTTAAGGGGCCCATTAAACGGTTCGGACAAATTCTGTAGACGCGTAGAGTACATACAGCTAAGGTTAATCATTCGTACCATAGTTTGTGTGAAGCGACTCATATTAAGACAGCTATGGCCGATTTCAAGTTACCCTCCTCCATAGCCATGCGTTTTCTGCTCAACTTGTTCGCTGAGTGATCGGGGCTCAGCTCCGCCTTCACTGGCCCTACGTCATGATGGCACGTCGTGTCGTCTACTTTCGGTTCTCTAGGAGCCAACGCACCAAGCCTCTGCAACTTGTCCGGCACTGCTTGGCAGTAGACCCCAAGCGATAGCTATCGAAGCGGTGTGCGTTGCGAGCACACAATATTGCCAACAAAGGCGACCGCAACAGGTCGCCACATTCTACAAACTCTTTCTATCACTCCGGCACCCATCAAGACTAAATACACCATTCCACATCACATGCACGAGAATCTCTGCATCCCCCACTTCCTAAAAACATGCACCCTGTGCATCACAAACAGCGCAGGAGGCAGCGAGCAAAGGGTCTCCAAAAACAATTCTCCACCTCAAAAGACATGCTCTATGTTGATGCCGCCGAATATGGGAACAGAAGTTATTACGCAATATCAGTCATTAACTCTCACGACCAGGTCACTGCGGCCGCCTCCATTCCTGGTTCTTCCTCGGAGGAGGCGGAGGAAGCGTCCATAGCCCTGGCCCTCACAATACCAAATTCATCAGTTATTGTTAGCGACTCCAAAGCAGCCATACATAACTTCGGAGCGGGTAGGGTCTCTAAGCCAGCCCTTTCTCTTCTCTTGGCCCATCCTTTCCATCAAACTGTGGCATTAACCTGGACTCCCGCGCATGCGGGCCTTGCCGGAAACGAGGCGCCTCATGCCAGTGCCCGAGGATTTACAGTCCGGGCTCAGGCATCAGATGTGTCGGACCTCGCCACGGAGGAGGCGCCGTTTACAGCGCGGGGTCGACTTATTACCTACCACGACATCTGCACGCACTACCGATGAGACCGTTTAACCTTTCCGCCACTCATGGGCAAATCCCCGCGTAGGTGTCAAGTTTTGTGGCGACAGCTGCAGACTCGCACCTTTCCGTCCCCTTACCTCCTCCACCGCATTCATCCCGCCATTTAGCTTTCTCCCTCTTGTAAATTCTGTGCCACTCCCAAAGTAGACTTAAACCACATCATGTGGCAGTGCCCTAAGCACCCCCTTTCTCCTTTCCTCAAGCAAATAATGTCTAGTGAGGAGCAGTGGGAGGCTGCCTTGCGCAGCTCCCGGCCCGATCTTCAGGTCATCCTGGAGTGGGCTGAGAGGATAAAGGAGGCCTACATCAAGTAGTTCCTCCCCCCACCCTTTATTCCATTGCCCCCTTCCCTTTGAAGAGGGATAAATAAAGTTTTTCATCATCATCATCATCATCATCTGTCACAGCGCCGAACGTGTCTGGTATTCCCGTAACCACAGGTGAGCTGGGCCTTTCCACCGATTGGTGGAGGCATAAATTTCACTAAAGTTGCTGATGAAGCAACTCTAGTTTAACCTTGAGCAGCCTTGATCGGTCTGCACGGTTCAGCCACCTGTTCGCGCAGAGCTTAACCAGTCAACGTGTTAACGATTGCGCTCCTGCGAAAAAATTGCACCAGCAGTAAAGAACACACTTCGTTACTGCTACCGTGTTTGATTGAGCTCTGTGCCACCAGGCTGCACTGTGCACATCATTCCCGTTTGCGCTTCTGCTCAGCCCGTAAAATGGCACGGTCAAGTGCCCAGGCCCTGTACCCTCACTTGCATTTGCCCGAATACCGGAGTCGCGAAACGCTATTGTGGTAGTTATCTTCCGATGTAAAGTGGAGGCCGCAAATGCGCAAATCCTGGCGCCGATCGGATACCGATAGTGAGATGCGCTGAAGCCACTCAGCTCTTCTCGGGCCTTGCAGAGGAACACAATGTCGCAGCTGGATATATTGCCAGTCGCTACGTTTGCTGCCCACAACGCGACAAAGGCGATTCATAGTGCTCACGAAAAGACAGACCGACACTGACCGCGGAGTTCTCGTCAAGACGGAGCACGTTGTAAAACAAGCAGACGACACTTGCTGTGGGCCGGAAATGTTTAGGTGTATTGAGAAATTGTTCTTGTGCATTCTGTTTCTGTTACTTTCTTTTTATGCAAACAAATTAACTAACATTCCATCTATTACGAACATGATTTGTTCACCATAAAGTTGGAAAAATTACCGATAAAGCGTCCTTGGTAGCCAATCGGAAATGCTCGCCCTGCGGACGTCATTAGGGCAATTTACGTCAAATGGGTAGGAGCGGCTGAAAATTTATCCGAGCAGTATTCGGCGATCGGCAGCGATGTACATCTTTACGGCCTTATAATAAATTAGATGCTTTACGTGGAGCACTTAGATGCGTCAATTAACGATCAGAAGTCCTACTCTAACGACTCAGCACTTTTGTACAATATTGCCAAGGTCGTTTCAGGCTCCCTTTCAAGGCTCGTTTATGGTCCGACGTTATCGGCGCGGAGGCTAGCGTCGCTCGACGTCGGACGCGTCGGAGCGCGTTGGCTACGTCAGTTTACGTTGGCTACGCCGGTGCGTCGAACCATCGGTTGAACTGTACGCGCTGTTGTTCTTGCCAACCTGATTTAACGTGTACGGGCGCTCACGCTGTGTCGGGCAAATTTAGCCCTTGAACCCTTTCCTAGTCTCCTGATACCGCCGCGGCGAGGATCCGAGCGAGAGCATCTGCGACGACTCTCCGCAGTTGATCACGTGGCGTGACGTCACACCTGCTACCCTTCCGCTCCGGTGGCTGAAGGTAATTGCGACGCGATGAATGACCTTGGCGGACATGGCGTAGTAGAGTTTTCGCTCTAATATTTATCGCTTCTGTTCTCGAGCAGCGTCCTTTGTCCACAATTTGCAGCACTTGTAGTTCTTGCGCCCGAACACAGCAGTATGAGTAATCAGCGAAGCGGGTGAAAGCATGCGAAGGGAGACAACGACCGCTGTTCAATCTAACCCACGCCAAAGGGAGGAGAGCGGCCAAGAAGCGTGCCGTCTTCCGCCACGCGCGACGCACACAACGTTGCGGCGCACACAGGGATGGGGAGGGAAAGGGCCGGAGTTGTACTCCGTTGGCAACTGCGTATATGGCGGTATATGGCAACTGCGTATATGGCGATTGGCAACTGCGTATATGGCCGCTTGTTGTGAACGATCTGTGTCGGGGGCATATTCAAGGTGCGTCGACAGCTCGCCGCTCTGTGCGTGCGGTGCATTCTCGGCGCTAAGTTTGCGTTGAAGCGATAGACCGCACTAAGGTCACTTCGCTCACTGCTGCTGCAGCGCTTGCTCACACTAGCGTTTCGAGAGCGAGAGTCCGCGGTCACCGAGTGTGATGTGCTTGCATCACGGTGTTTGCACCGTGATGCCAGCATGCACCGTGTTCGCGATGCATGCTGACATCATGCTTGTTAATTTAGTTATCAAGCGAATGCTTACAAGTTAAGGCCAATAAATATGGTATCGCTATTTTGTATGGCTGTCCGCTAATTTGCTATCGCAATCGCTGCATCACCGCTGCGTCTTTATAAATTTATTTTCCATTGTGAGTACGTAAAGTACTTTCTTTAAGGTTATTCACAGAATGCTTCTCCTAACTTAGTATGAAGCGCTTGTATTAAATACGTATACACTTAAGTTGATCGCTGGGTAAAGGAAAAGCATTAGAACTCCTAATGAGACTTTCTGGTAACCATAGAACGCTATTCACCCTTTTTCACTTTATCCGTTTTCCGGAATGCTAGAAGCTTAAGCTCGCAGTTCATATTCTCGCGTATACCCTGCTGGAGTATACAAGCTGAATGAAGATACAGGCGGTTGCACCTTACGAAAGCGTAAGCGGCGACGCGAGATGCCGAGACGAACTTCGTTCTCGTCTTATTCAGTCACTTGCTCCGCCACACCATGTGGCATTACCCCCTCTTCAAAAAAAAAAAAAAGAAAAGGACAGCATACATAGGCTTGACCTGAGAGCGCCGAGATGCTCTAGGGCGAACACATAGGCTATATTCACAATCACTGTGGTATTCGATATAGTCACAAGGCACTGATGGACGAGCAACAACAAAGACTAACCGAAGCGGCTGAAAACGTCGAATATTAGGGGCTATAGTGCGGTTTCAACCGCACAACGTGCACAATCTCAGATTGCAGTTGTCGGCGTCGGGGAGGCTGGCTTCCGTCAGGATGGACTTCATAATTCACGTCACTAATTCGCTGCAACACTCAGTAAGGTCCGAAGTAGCGACTCTAAAGCTTCTCGGATAGCCCTTTTCGGCGCGCGGGAGTCCAGACCAAAACTTGATCACCGAGTTGGAAATCGCCATATCGATGGCGGAGATTGTAACGGTGCGCATCGATGCTCTGTTGTTTCTTTATGTGCACTCGGGCAAGCTGACGGGCTTCTTCCGCGCGTTGCACGAGAAGTTCGGTATCGTGGGAGAGGTCGAGATGATCGATATTGTCGCACGGCAGCATTGCTTCTAACATAGTCTGAACTTCACGGTCGTAAGCGAGGTAAAACGGCGTGAAGCGTGTTGTTTCTCGCGTAGCAGCATTATAGGCAAACGTTACGTAACCTTACCTCGTCCCACGTCTTGTGCTGTACGTCTACGTACATAGACAGCATGTCAGTCATCGTTTTGTTCAGTCGTTCGGTCAAGCCGTTTGTCTGCGAATGATAGGCAGTTGTCCTTCGATGGGTCGTGCAGCTGAGTTTCAAAACGTCTTCAATGAACTGTGCTGTAAAGGCTTTGCCTCGGTCTGTGATGACGTGCGATGGGGCGCCATGCCGTAAAAAAAAAATTATGGGGTTTAACGTGCCAAAACCACTTTCTTATTATGAGGCACGCCGTAGTGGAGGACTCCGGAAATTTCGACCACCTGGGGATCTTTAACGTGCACCTAAATCTAAGTACACGGGTGTTTTCGCATTTCGCCTCCATCAAGATGTCGCCGCCATGGCCGGGATTCGATCTCGCGACCTCGTGCTCAGCAGCCTAACACTATAGCCATTGAGCAACCACGGCGGGTCGCCATGCCGTAGGACGATGCTCCTGTTGCCAGAAGATGACAGTGGAAACGGAGGAGGAGTAGATTTTAATGAAGAGAAAGGAGGAGAGGTCGGCCTCTAGAGCGTGTCTCTTTCCTGCTACTCCTGACTGTGAAAAGGGAAAGTCAAAAATACAGGGAAAAGTAGGTGGCGGGTGATTATGCTATGGTACAATGAGATACTATAAACACGTTGTCCAATATGCGGATGCGCACTGTAGACGCAATACACGTAAGAGTAATCTTGTCCACGTAGAATGTAATCTTGTCACAAAAAGTTAATGCGCAAACACATTTTGCACTGCCTGCACGTCTCACAGCTTCTAGAGGCGATCGTCTAAACCAGTCTCACTTAAAAAGTTCAAAAGTGATTTTATGACACGTTGGGCACAGTCAACACTCCTCCACGCGCCCAAAAGCTTTTCTTCTGAAAAGGGGCGGGAGTCCAAGCTGTCAACAGTAGATTTGAGTGTTCTTCGTTCGGTCGCACATTGAGGGCACACGCAAAGTACGTGAGCTAGTGTCTCGAGAGTGTGACAGATGCTACATTCAGGGTCCCGCGCTTGTCCAATCTTGTGAACGTATCGGTGGGTGTATGCCACACCCAGCCGTAATCGATGAATTAGTGTTTCCTGGCTTCTCCGCAACCGAAGTGGAAGCCGGAATTGTAATACAGCGTCAAGTTTATGGAGGCGCTCTTGTCAATGTTCGGGGTTGTCCCAATGTTGCGCCGTAGAAGTTTTAAGGGAGGTATGGAGCAAGGCGTTAATGTCATACCAGGAAAAATGAATTTTTATAATTGTTCCGTCAGTGTGCGCCTTTCTTGCTTCCGTGTTAGCCTGTTCGTTTCCAGCTATTTCCCAATGACCAGGAATCCACTGCAGCACGATGGTATGCCGGAATGAGACGCCTCAGCAAGCAGAGACATGATGTCATAAACCAGAGGACTATATGCGGTTCTGTTATTAATTGCTGTTCTGTTGTTGTTCTGTTATAAGTGCTGGTTTTGAGTCACAGAACACTGTCCACTTCTCGATACTCTGTTGCAGTATGCAGCGAACTGCTTCTCGAACTCCGGTCAACTCAGCTGCCGTAGACGACGTCCTGTGTCCTATCTTGAACCGTTGTGCGATCCCCATTCCTGGCACTGTGTAGGCCGCCGCGGAAGAGGTCTGTGTCACAGAACCATCCGTAAAAACATGTTCGCAATATCCATACATGTAAGCAATGTGTGATAGCGTGAAATGCTTGAGCCCAGCAAGCGGCATTTTCGACTTCTTCGTTATTCTAGGGATTGAGAGTCTCACCGTTGGCTTTGCCATCCTCCAGAGTGGAACTTCGGGTATGTCATACAGTTGGAAGTCCGATGGCAATAAGTATTGCTGCGACAACACGGTTTCTGAGTTACCCGCCGCGATTGCTCAGTGGCTATGGTGTTAGGCTGCTGAGCACGAGGTCGCGGGATCGAATCCCGGCCACGGCGGCCGCATTTCGATGGGGGCGAAATGCGAAAACACCCGTGTACTTAGATTTAGGTGCACGTTAAAGAACCCCAGGTGGTCGAAATTTTCGGAGTCCTCCACTACGGCGTGCCTCATAATCAGAAAGTGGTTTTGGCACGTAAAACCCCATAATTTAATTTTTTTTTCTGAGTAGGCGGACACAGGCCGTACGCTTGTGACGTTCGTGAGTGGATGATTCCTGTGTCTAGTCAGTAGCCTTAGATGCACTCGCAATGGCACATGTTGCAGATAAACTCGAGCTGGGCACACACGTGCCTCTGCACTAGTGCCCCAAGTAGACGCACATCGTGGTAGTCCTAGGCAAATTCTCAGTGCGCGAGCCTGGGCACTTTCAAGTGTGCGTACAGCAGTTGTACTAACCCGAGAAAGTACAGGCGCACTGTAGCGGAAGTAGCCAACAAAAAGTGCGTGGCAGAGCTGCAGAAGACATGACTTGGATGGCCCCCAACGGGCCCAGAAGATCCATGCCGACCTGGTCGAAAGGTTTGGCAGGTGGGTCAATCGGATTCAGCAATCCCGCAGGCTTCAGAGCTGGTGACTTTCGGCGCTTGCATTCACGGCAGGCTTGCACGTACGTACCGCTTAACACACTCGGCGAGTTTCGGCCAGTAGTAGGATTTGCGCACTCTATCAAGCGTTCGCTTAAAACCCAAATGGCCAGACGGCGGCTCGTCATGACAGGCGAACAAAACTTCGGCACGGAGGTCTGCTGGAACGACCAAAAGGTAGGTCTTGTTGGTGGCAGCGGAGTTCTTCTTGTACAAGACGCGATGTCGTAAACAAAAAGACGACGATCCTCTAGCGATATGCCGGGGTATTCATGGGTTTGGTCCTTCTAGATGTTCGAATATAGGCCGTAGTGCGTTGTCTGCGCGCTGCCGTGTGGACAAATCAGTACCGCTTACTGCCCAAAGGAAAGCACCGTTGTCCTCAATGTCGTGGTCGGTAGTGTCGATAGGGGCGCGCGAGAGTGCGTCAGCGTCTTCGTGTATGCGGCCCGATTTGTACACGATGGTCACGTCGTACTCCTGCAAGCGTAGACTCCACTGTGCCAGTCATCCAGAAGGGTCCCGGACATTTGCAAGCCAGCATAACGACTGATGATCAGTTACAACTTTGAATGGGAGGGCCGTAAAGGTAAGGTCGAAATTTGGCCAGAGCCCATACGACGGCAAGACACTCTTTCTCCATGGTGGTGTACTTGGTCTCTGCACGCGATAGTGTGCGACTTGCGTAGGCGATCACTCTTTCAATACCATCCTGCCGTTGTACAAGCACCGAACCTAGATCAACGTTACTGGCGTCTGTATGAACTTCCATGTCCGCCTCCTCATCAAAGTGGGCCAAAACTGGTGCTGACGCCAGACGTTGTCGAAGCTCGGTGAAAGCAGTCTCTTGCTCTTAGGACCAGACGAACGATACATCGTCCCTCGTGAGGCGAGTCAGCGGCTCCGCCATCTTCGAAAACTTTTCGATGAAACGCCGGTAGTATGCGCAAAGGCCCAGGAAGCGTCGGACGCCTTTCTTGTCGGTCGGTGTTGGAAACGAGGCTACAGCGACAGTTTTCGCGGGATCGGGGCGCACGCCTTCCGCGCTGACCACGTGTCTGAGAAACATCAGCTCCTTGAAGCCGAAATGACACTGCTGAAGCTTAAGGGTGAGGTTAGCCGATCGGATGGCTTCGAGAACTTGCCGTAGTCGTTTCAGGTGGTCGTCAAATGTCGCTGAAACAACAACCACGTCGTCGAGATAGACGAGGCAGCTTTGCCACTTCAGACCAGCGAGAACGGTGTCCATCATTCGCTCGGAAGTTGCTGGTGCCGAACAGAGACCGAAAGGAAGTACTCTGAATTCGTAAAGGCCATCTGGAGTGACGAAAGCAGTTTTTTTTGCGGTCTCTTTCATCGACCTCAATTTGCCAGTAACCGCTCTTTAGATCGAGAGACGAAAAATACTTAGCTCACCGCAACCTGTCTCAAGAGTCATAGATGCGTGGAAGTGGGTACACGTCTTTCTTGGTAACATCGTTGAGGCGTCGATAATCAACACAGAAACGAAGCGTTTAATCTTTTTTCTTGACTAGAACGACCGGGGAGGACCACGGACTGTGCGTAGGCTGAATGACACCATCATCAAGCATCTCCTTGACTTGGGCTTGAATTGCCTCACGTTCTTTCGGTGAAACACGATCGGCTGTTTTTGATGGAACGTGCGTCGGCGCATGTCGTGATTCGGTGCTTCGTGATTGGCGTTTGGCCCACCTTAGTAGCCCGAGCGAAGCACGTGCGTAATTCGTTAAAGAGTTCCTGCAGTGTGCTCTTTTAATCGTCCGTAAGCTCGGAGTTTACATCGATGTCTCCGAGCGAACCGTCGTCTGTGTCCACTTCAGAAGCAAAGCACTCGACGATGTCCGTTGATGGTTCGGCGTAGGCGATGGCAGTGCCACTAAAAATGTGCCGATCCTCAAAGGTAAAGTTGGCAACGAGGACCGTTGTCTGGATATCACGAAGTTCCACAAGGCTTCACGCTACATAAATACCTTGTGCCAGCAACATAGATATGTTGCCTTCTACAATGGCTTCACCGTCTTGTAGCTCGTCGGACTCGACTGGAACCATAACACTCGCACGCGGCGGTATCGTGATGCTCTCGTCCGAAACGCGAAGTGCGGATCTGTGTCCAATGGTGTCGGTCTGTGTTGCCCATTCTGCCGAGAAAGTGATCCAACGCTCGCGGAGGTCAATAATGGCGCCATATTCCCGGAGAAAGCCCATCCCAAGAATTAAATCATGGGAACACTCGCGTAGAACCAGACAAGTGGCGAGAAAAGCAGCCCCACAAATTTCTCTCTGGCCGTGCATAGGCCAAGCGGTGTGACGACGTGGCCACATGCCGTACGAACTGGTGCCCCGTTCCAGGGCAGCGTAACTTTTTTCAGAACGTTCAGCAGTTTTCCGCTAATAATAGAGTAATCGGCGCCAGTATCTAGAAGTGCACTCATTTTTCTGCCGCCGATCAACACAGCTATGTCCAGCGATATCTTGTTCGCGGAAACTGGTTCTGGCGTCATCGTGTTTTCGTTCTTCTGCGATCGGCACGATACGAGGTCTTGAGCGCGTCGAGTATCACGGCCCCGCCTCGGAAGGTCGCTGACGTCAGTTTTCCCGGCGTGGACATGGGGATCGCCCTTGCGTCATCCTCGGGGGTGAGCGTGACTGCCGCTGCGACGGGCCCGGCCTGCGCTGCTGTTCGAGGAATTCTGCGATGTCGGGTGGCCTTTGGCCGAACCTAGGTCGATGTGAATCGACAGAAAAACCTCGCAGTACGAGTCGTCGGTAGGGGCACTCCCGATACACATGACCAGCTTCGCCGCAGTGGTGGCACAGCGGTCGTCGATCGGGTGCTCGCCAAACCTCTGATTTCCTCGCGGGTGTTCGGCGATCGTCGAAGTACGGTAGCGGAGCTGTCGCAGTGGCTTGCGCCGATTGCAACGCGACTGGCGGCGCCACATAATTAGGTGCGAAAGCTTGGAGGGGGCTCATTAAGGTTTCTGCGTAAGTCTTGCGCCGGGATTCGCTTGGCAGAGGTGGTGCTTCACTGCTGGAAAGAGATGCCTGCAGTGCCTGCTGTACTTCTTTGCGTACGATGCTGGCGAGGTACCATGGTGTTTCTGCAGCTCGTCGCGAACCACTGAGCGAATCAGCTCGCAAAGCAAGGCGACGTCGCACCCGAAGCCTACCGGGGTATCCGGAGTACAAGCGGCATTTATTTGTCGGTTGTACAAGTTCGACCGTTGCTGAAGGGTTTTTTCTATCGTGGTGGCTTCTGTGAGGAACTCCGCAACAGTCTTGGGCGTATTCCGAACAAGACCGCCAAAGAACTGCTCCTTTGCGCCTCTCATCCGATGACGCACCTTCTTCTTTTCCGACATGCTCGGATCGGCACGCTGAAAGAGGCGCGTCATGTCCTCCACGTACATCATGACGCTCTCGTTGGGCTTTTGAACGCGTGACTGAAGGTCCCGCTCAGCTTTTTCCCGGCGATCGGGACTGGAGTAAGTCTCTAGTAGCTTGCGCAGGAACTCAGCCAGGATGACAGGGCACTTTTGCGGTTCATAAACCATGTGCGAGCACCCTTCTGGAGGCTGTAGTAGACGTTCATGAGTTTGGCGTTGTTGTCCCACTTGTTAAACGCAGCCACGCGCTCCAACTCCGCCAGCCAGTCTTCAACGTCTTCAAATGTGTCGCCATGAAAGGCCGTCGGCACTTGGGGGTTCAGCAGCGCTAGGTAAGTCGGTATCACGCGTTCCGCTGAAGTCGCAGTGGTCGCAGTCATCACTTTTTCCTGGAGGTTTCCAAATTCTGGGGCGAGGCCTCGGATTCGCAGGCTTGTACAGTGAACTGGAGTCAACTCCAACGGTGGGGCGGGGTTCTTGCTGCCCAATGGGGCCTCCTGCATAAGTTGAGCGTACCAAGCAAGCTCCACCAAATTGTCGCGTATACCCTGCTGGAGCATACAAGCTGAATGAAGATACAGGCGGTTGCATTTTACGAAAGCGTAAGCGGCGATGCGAGATGCCGAGACAAACTTCGTTCTCCTCTTCTTCAGACCCTTGCTCCACCACACCATGAGGCAATATTTATGACCCTATTAAGTAAGAATATTGTACAGTTAGTAGCCTGCACATCAGTCAAAGTGTACTTTATCGCCAATGTACAACGTCATTCGTGTCTACTCGGCCGAGTACAAATTATGGAACTCAAAATTTCCCCATCAAATAGTACCTTTTTCTTTCGCTAATACTAGTTTAGTGGGGCATACTTATAGCTCGCATTGCCACACGCACCCATGACTGGGCTATAATTCAAGACGCGTGCTTTTTTCGTCTTTTCAGCATTGAGGAAGCGAGGGATTGATCACGTGGTTGCAAACCTTGGACACGTGGGACGGGGTCACGCATTAAGGTAACACTTCACACCTCGCACCCATAGCACATGGCATGAGCATCAGCATAGTGAGTACGGTGCGTTTATTCTACTTGCACTGGATTTTATTCGGAATAGAACGCAGATGGCGAAAATGTGCCTGCTGTGCCCATGTAATTGATATGGCAATAATTGTTTACTGATGAAAATACTGCTTATGCGTGATGATGTTTATTAGATTTCCTGGCATCTAAAAATATCCTGTTGCAGATAACATAGTTGTACTCGTTCAGCTGGATTATACAGTTAGGCAGACATGCACTAAAAATACAAACATCTAACCACATATTAGAAAAAATTCGTTATTTACCTTCTTGGTTTCTGAGTTTACGGGAAATACTGTAATTTCGAATTGTAGTTGGTAAGTTTGCAAGCGCATTCTTTAGAATAACTTTCTAGAATGACACCATTTGGAGATAAGCGCATCAAACTAGACGTAAAATTGCAGTGTTGTTCCACTTCGATCTGTAACAAAAAACCTATTTTATGCATTGAGCACAAAAGTAACTGAAACGCCCATGCATTTCGTCCCACGCTTTGGAAAGCAATATTTCGGAACCGGTGTCATCTTGGAGATGTATTTCCATTTGATACGTCTCGCAAACTCACCTTCTACACTTCGTAAATTGCAGTATGCAGTGTGGGGCATAATGTAACTATTCAGAAGTTAATTGCTATATTTAAGTTAGTTCAATATGTATTTCAATTTACCGTGCTAGTAATGTGCACCTCTCAAAATAATTCAGCTCAAGGACAAGAATTGTGCTCCTATCTGTCCCAAGCGACTTAAAGAAAAGCCGGAAGACTTGGCACTGATGACCCCGTATGGGCCATTACTGCGAATCTTCTTGCATGGTTTCCTAATATTCCCAATATGGCACATTCACGAATTCAGTGACTGTTGCTATTCATTATTAACGTTGAATGTAAGTAATTCAATTTACAGATTCGATATTGCTGGAGATAATTAAAAGTTGTATTTACAGGAGAGAAATGTAGCGGAAGGATAAGACATACCGTAATAAGTAGTCGCATTCACGTATATTACTTCAACTTGGTTCATGACGTTTTGTGCTTCCGAACCCAAACGTGCACACAGAAAGACGAAGAAAAAGGCCCATATACTCATCTTGCGAGTTCGAAAAGAGCCACCTGCACACGTCTGCAAAAAAAAAAAGAAAAAGAAATTTTGCGCGTCAGAGTCTTGCTTAATGTAACGCCAAGTGTATATTTCATTTCCATGAAAATGTTTCAAATTTCAGAAGCCGCCACCGTCACTACCGAGGCAAATTAATCGTATTGTACTAACAGAAAGCAAGCATTGATAAGCACTATTGTGTCTGTAACAATGTTTTTGCCGCCGTTGTTCACGAAGTGCCAAGCATGGATCGCACCGCTGTCTACACTGGGTTCGCACTAAAAGGTATTTTTGAGCACCATGCTTTTATTCTCGTAAATAATACACTAACACACGTACGCATAACGTAGACCCATCCCTGGATTTAAGATAGCAGGGAATTTATTTTATTAAAAAGAAAAGGCACATACATTAAGATCTAAAATTCACGGATTAGTGTTGGAAACCTAATTTCAAAGCTCGTTTGCTGTAGCGGCGCATGTAGCATTATGGAAGCGAGCAAGTGGTTGCAGTGAGTCTTCTAGGAGCGAAGCGCGATAAATTCACGATCATTCTTAAATGTTCACACAAACAGAGCCACTTCGCCACTTCAGCCGATTAAATCAGCGCATTCAATTCTTTCTAGGGGTTGGCAAATACTCGAAGTCTCGAATGCGAATTCTAACTGCTAATATCCGCATTTGAAAAGGAACGATTAGGTAGTTCCCAATATTGAAACTCACCAAAATATTTTGCAACAACAGACTGTTAAGCTTCGGTTATTGTCTCCTAAATGAAATATCGCTAAGCTTCAGAAATGAAACGACGACAAATGTTTATGAAGCACTGCAGAAATGAAATTTAACTTGGCAATAAATAAGTAAACTAATAAATAAATAAGTTATTTCTTAATTTTTAATAGTTAAGATTGGGTAATGAAAGCTTTGTTTTCGGTTATGCGGCGAAAGGCAGCATGACAACCTATAATTTTTTCATGTAGAGTTTACTGTAGTGTTCCTTGCAATGTACGTAGTTATGTTGCAGTTTTATCTTCCACGCGGCGGCCAGTAATTTTTTTCTGGACCGGGTCGTTTTTCATGTGTCTACAGCACGCTTGTCCTCCACCAGCTCTTTATTTTCTCTTTGCGCAACTTGTCATATTTATTTTCAGCCTTCATTTACGTAGCGTTTTTGGAGAGACAATATTTGATATTTATGAAACTTGTACTACTGATGACATTAAAATTCTTGTCAATGTTGGGAGATGGGTGGCCTGTCTACTTTCTTCACAAGTTTGTTCTAGTAGGTGCCTAACTATAGCGAAATCAATGTTTCTGCTATAAAACAGGTGCCTGAGGACTTATTATTTCTATTCATGTCGTATTCGGAAAAGCTTATAATCGCCGCCCCTGCTTCTTTTGCTTTCCATTCCATGAAACGGCTCCGTCGTTGAGCCTAGAGATGAGGCATGTTGTAGAGATGTTGTAGAATTGTAGAGATGAGGCATGTTTATTGAAGCATTGAAAACACTGTGGAGTTGAATAAAGTGCGCCGTTTAGCATATCACTTTTTGTTGGAGAGCGTAAGAACGCTAAAGATAGTTCAATTTCAAGGAATCATAATTGATGGGTATACAAACTATTTCCTTATTTTTACATTTTAATAATGATACTATTTGCAACCCCGCCGTTATAGGTTAGAGTGACAATCCGACTGGAGGATATTTTAAAACATATGTAAGTAGAGTGCCTGGCTCTCTAGATAGTGGAAGTTCATGTAATTAAAGAAACTGTTCTTTCCAAACGTCTAAACGATACTCACAAGCATTACCTGAGGTTTCAAGTGCCGCACGCAAATTTCGAAGCACAAAGTGCGAGGACACTTAAGCTTCGCCTTTCAGAGTGGAACGGGATAGCATTCAAAGATCCCCGACTGCTTCTGATGCTTCCAGCAGCTGCAGCTTATGTAACCATAATGTATTCCTGGAAACACTGGCAGCGAACGCGGAGCACGCAGGCGAGCTTCCTGTGTTTTTTTCCTTGTAACACTATTGCGACACTATCCGCATGGTACTGAAAGGAACCCAGCGGGGCACGCGGCTCCTACTTAGACAGACCCCCAGCGGCAGCTGGTAAACGGGTATATTGCTCGAGTTTCCGCTCAACAGAATTATGTTTTCTCTTACACTCAAATTACAAGCCGACGGTGTCATGTTTATAGGTTCTGTGCAAGTTGTATTTACGAATTTCCTTAGGCATTCCAATTTGAGAAATTCTATTATTTCACTATTGCCTCTCCGCACCGTGGAGAGCCAGCATGATTCGGCATGCGTGGTTGAGGATTATACTTTTCATACCGACATGCCCACTGGCGCCGGCGCCCAATATTCCGCGACACGGGGTCCTTAACGCTGTCGCGTGAGAAGTTCCGTAGAACCTATCTAATGATGACTGCCGACAGCAAGGTATTGAGAATTGAATCAATATAGCGACACAACATATTGCCTTTGTCGAAAAGAGTAATGTAGGAGGCATGTACTACAGCGGGAGTCCTCTTTTAGCTTCCCTAGGAACACTCGGCGCCATCTGGCGTCACCGCCGCAAAGCCTGCGCAGGCCTCCGAAACGCCTTGCGCGCCGATGTTCGCGAACGCAGAGAAAGACGTCATGCGGCAACCAGGATACCGTCTCGTACATCTTTCTGGACACGCTGCACCATCTAGTGGTGCTGCTGAGAAGTCAGTGCGCGGCTTCCGTGAAGAAGAGCGGAGCGCGCCATTTCCTTCGAACGCTAATGGTTGTTCCCTGGCTTACCGCGCCGCCAGTCGCTCGTACTGAGCTACCATAGTAGGTGGGAACCTCATTTGAGATAGCCACGTACCCAGTGCATTCGTGGCTCAGCTCGCTAGAGCGCCGGCGTGAAAGCACTCAAAAATGCAATATTCCAGCCTTCGTAGAACCGCACACAAGAGGAGAGAAACGGCACAGCCACACACGCTGGGACTAGCCACGAAGTAGAATGAAACAAATGGGTGGAAAGGAAACTAAAACGCTCATGCATCATACGTAGACAACATAAACACGTATGTATAAAAGCGTTGTTGTGTGAGATATCATAATTCTAGAATATGTCCAAATAAGCCAAATATTTGCCTTATAGCGATAAGGATGGTGCGATGACACACTGATTGTGACCGTGTTTTCGTGTTTGATATGCTTCAGTAACTTCTCTGTCCTATTTAGTGGCTGTTCAAACATCAATTTGGGTATATTTGGGGAAAAACAGGAGAGCAACCGCACATTTGGCAATGAGCAGGCAAGTTTGCTCCTCCACCTGAAGTCACAGAAGTTTCTTGTTCTTTAAGGGAATATTGACACAGCGTCCCGTCTGTCCGATATACGCTCGACCATACGACAAAGCAATGCGGCAGACAACACTGGTACAGCATTCTTTTAATGACGAGTAATGAAGACGCTCCTAGGTTTCCGGTTTTCAATCCTTGCACATTGTATTCACAGCTTACATGGCCCCTGGAACACAACTCGTACGCCATGCCTAGTAGCAACTTCTTGCACATTGTGTGAAAGCTTGTGGATGCAAGGAATATCTTCCACAAGCTTACGGTCCCCATAGACACGCACGTGTGCCCTGCAACCAGTTTCCTCTTTCAACCCGTTTAGTTTCGTTCGGCTGCCGCCTTCAGAATTTCATCATGGAAGCCAGTCCCCTACAGACGCTGAATCTGCTGATCGAAACTTCGCACCATTGAACGGTGACAGCTTTTTTTGAGGGCATTACTAAAACACATGGCTGCTACGCCAGGCTTCACTAATATTGAGTGTGACGCCTCGTATGGTGGAAGCGGTTTCTTAGTGCGGCCTACATATAGTAAGCGTCGGTTGCTGTGGACGTCACTTTCTTAGGAAATCAGCGAAGGCGGAAATTACAACTGCAACTTGCAAGATACCTCTCCGATCCGGCCATCAAAATTAAATAGAAGAAACTTCTGGCTCTCTTGTAACCTAGAGTGGATGTAAGCATGAAATAGCAACCGGCAAAGCTGATTGCTTCCCTTTGTAAGTTTGTCTTCCGCTTTTGCGAATTTCAGTGTTTAAACAATTTTGTACTTACTGATGTATTCTTTTGATATTGCTGAATATGTTTCCATTGTGACCACCTGTATTTTAACCCCCCTACGATATTGCCGTAGAGGCGCTGTAGGTATACCGAATAAATAAATAAATAAATAAATAAATAAATAAAAATGAAACTAGCCCCAATCTTAAAGTCTCAGACAACACCCGACGTCCTCAGGACGCCCTCAAATGGTACAAACGTCCTCACCGTTTTTACGACGTCGTCGGTACGTCCTCGGGAGGACATTAACGGGTTCATCCTGGAAACATCTTTTGCAGCACTTATTAAAGATGTCTGATTGTCCAAGGGACGTCCACTACAGGACATTTTGAGGACATGCTGTTTTATGTTAGAAAAAACCATGAAATCGAAATTTTTGCGGTTGTGTCGGCTACTGAATGAAAAATTAGGTGCTATACTCATTGTAACTTCGTTACTACGCCATGGAGCTTGATTTTTTTTTCGTTGAGTGAAACTTCGATCGACTGCTCTTGATACCTCAACAATGTTTTTGGTTGAATCATTTATTGTAACTTGCGTCGTTTTGAGTACCCGTGGGCGATAGCATTTGCGGTTGGTAATGAAAGAGTGAACTAGCAAGGTATCCCGTGACGTCAGCGACCAAGCCACCCCATTTTCTTTCTTTCTTTTTGCTCGCACCATCGGTTCTGACACATGTCACTTTAGATTTCAAAGGTCAAGCCAAGCCAGTCCAAGCCAAGTGCAGCATTGAAGAGAACCATGGCAGCGGATAGCGGGTAAGTCCCTTTCATGTTTTCAGGTTGGCAGAAAGTGGAACGTAGATCTGTACGGGGAAGAAATGGAAGCATAAGCGCATGTTTTTATATGCGAACCAGCGTAGGCAGAACATTCATCAATTACATAGTGAAGCAGAGGGCTTCGCGCGACATTGCCATGGAACTCTTTGTGTCGGATGGAACGGTTGCTGAAACTCAGTGTCGCTTCGGCTGTAGAATAAAATCACCAAAGCTGCTCTCCACAGGTTTGAGACATTTCATGCCGGGTCGCGAAAGTGGACAGTTTCAATGTGATGATTTCGACGTTTATGACCATCGCTTATTCATGGTTCAACGCTGCTTTAACGTCACTCTCATCCTTTCTGCGCTGTTTTTACGAACAGCATTGTTGCGAACACGTAAGCAATCCGATGTTTTAGCACTGGCCGGCGGCAAATATCACGCTGTGTCGGCGTCTAAGCTAGATGCAGTTATACTTAATATTTTTCTAAATCATGTCACGGATAAGAAGGTGAAAACTATTCGTTATGAAAAAAAAGAACGTTGACTGGAATAATATTGCTGTAAAGAGCAACATTCGATAGCCAGTAGTCAATTGCTTCAGTGCTTTATGCAATAATTTTTTGCTTCAGTGCTTGTCTGTATGTGGTAAAAATTATTTCGTTTGTCATTTCTCTGTATCTGGAAGTAAGTCGTTTTTGAAAGTGTGCTGTTATAACTCCTATGGGCTCTCGCGCTTCAGTGTTTTCGGATAAAGACATTTCAAGCGTTGAATTCCCCTGACGTTGTCACGCTTATTTAAACATTTTTTAGTAAAAGTCGTTATTAAGCAAAATTAATAAAGTGGCTTTGTGTGCGTCGGTATGGGTCTACCTTTTCATTTCGCTTGGCCCTCTGCAACAGGGCTCAAAAGTATTCTCTGTCAAGCTGAAAGTGCATGCTGTAGCTTTAAGCGTGAATTTCTCACTTAGTGGATAGAAAACAGTACACCTTAGGTAATAAAATCACCTATACTTACTGGCCGCAACGAATGCCTAGGTCTTTAAAATGTCCTCAACAAGTACTGGAAAGACCCTCGAATGCTCTTCTGAGGACGTCCTGAGGATGTGCTGAGGCCGCACAACAGGACTTGATAGGGATGTTTTCAGGCTCATGTGGGGACGTCCTGAGGACGTCCAAACGCACTCACTTTTATGCCCGGGGATGTCCTGCGGATGTCATTGTGTCGTCGGGTGGGTGTAGTGCATGTTCGCAACGGCACACTCCACCACACTAATCCGCAACACACCGCACCAAGTCATAGTGTGCACTGGTTAATATGTACTCTGCCCAGCTATACGAAAAAAAAAGAACCTCGGATGAAGGGGGTACGACAGGCAGCGCAAGGAGTAAAGATTACAGAGCTAGCGCACTGCCCAGCTAGAGGAAGAAACGCGCCTGAAGGAGGCTCTACACAGCGTGGTGCCATCTATCGAGGCAACAAAAAACCCACGTCGCTGAACTCGCAGACCGCTACCGTTCAAAATTGCACTGGCAATGCGGCATCAGCGCCCAAAGATGACAGTGAGGTGTTTCTATGTTTCCAGCATCTGCCTTTTGAACGTCGCTATTGGAAATGACAATAAAACTTCGGCGTGCTAGAAGTTACAGCTTGAGTGAAATTGTGAAGGAATATTAGGAACTCGGGAGCAATATTTTTGTAATTTGTTTGGGCAGTACCTAAGACTATCTAATGCGGTCCTGTAGAAAGCGTTGGGGGCCAGAGGCTGTATCTTCATAAGTTTTGGCTCGTTGCCAGGATGACATAGTTTTGTTCTCGCAACTTGTGCGGATGTTCTCTTTTGAGTACCCGCATAACGGCTCTGGCTTTTCGCTCAAGCTCACTTGTAATTCGCCACAGAACATATTATGTATTTCATGCTTAACAGGTTCTGGGGTTTAAGTGTCACAAATATGAATTAAGCCTCCCCTTTAGTGACGGGTTACACGTTTGTGCATGCGACTTATAATTGGTATTACTGTGCAGTGGTTGCAAGGAATACACAACGAAAATTAAGCGTCGAGTAGGTTGAACATTCTGCTGTCCTGAAGTACACCCATTTCACTTCTGAGTGAAAGGTATCGCTTCAGACCACCGCTTGGGTGAAAGCACTGCCACGTTTGAAGCGGGGCATTACGGTAGCAACTACGATACATTTCTTCCTTGTTGTAATACTTGCACCCAATAATTAACCTGTGCATGTAAGTCGAGCGCGTGCTTCAACAAATTTTTGAAGAAACGTAGCATGATTGGGCGTACAATAAGTGAATAAATATTGCTATGTAACTATGGCGGGTCTGTATAACATGTACAGAGTCATTCTCATACTACCTTGACTAGCTCTCTACGGAATCTCCAAAACCTTGTTAACATTGATCTGAATTGCACACATTTATCGGCAGCCTATTGTTAATCGTGAGTGAAGGAGTTATAAGGCATATGATAGTGATGGACTCGGGATTATATTTTGTGTTCCAGCCCTATCAGAAAAGTGCAACCGCCGCTGGGATCGAACTCGCGATCTCATGCTCAGAAGCGCGACGCCGAGCCAACACGGTGACCACGGGGAGCTATTTAGAGCGGCCAGGAAAAAGCTCTAACGAGCAAATCTAAAACACATGTCACACGGACAGACTTAAGTGCACTTTGAGCGAGTGCACGTCAGTGCGCTGAGTGACCGTTCGACGGCGCGCTTGCTACACGAGAAAGAAAAGTGCTCTTTCAAATTGATGGCGATGGCGATTTGGAGTCAGAAGGCAAAGCATACATTTGTTAACTTAGAAATGGGCGCACACAAAGAGTGCTGTTTTAGAAACAGCATTTAAAATCAACTGAAGTCAAGCACATTCGCTGCAACCTCAGTCACAAGATTAATCATTGCGACCCAAGACAAGACAACACCGCATCCAAGGCGAGCTGAGAAATATTGGCGGATTGTGTTGTAGCATGTGTTGTAGCATGCGAGGGAAAGGATCATGAGCGTATGAAGCGTGCAACGGTAACGCTTATTCATTCTCGAGTGACGAGCTTTGACGCATACATGATGCTTGAAACTGAAATTGAGAGTGAAGCGGGCATCTCAAGGGACATCGAGGACCAGGTTCTTGTGAAATCGTTCACTGTCCTCTCCGTCGCCACTGAGAGTTTGCCCTGTGTGCGTGACTTCGCACGGACTTTTCCAAGGAGTGAACTGTGGCTGGAGGACACGTTGCCTAACCTGAGCAATCTTCATTTTAAACAGGCATTTTACGTTTCACCCAACATTTTCGGGTTCTTTGTCGAGTGCTGTGTAAGCACAAACCTGCGACAGGCGATCTCTGTGGAGAGAAGAGTGGCCATCGGACTGCACCATTTCTGTTCATCTGCAGAGGCCAGAACGATTGCACACTTATTTGCTGTCGGGCGTTCAGCAGTGACCTTCATGCATGGTCCGTCGTGACGAAAAGTTCTTCGCTGTTACTGGATGCCCGCAAGCTATTGGTTACCTCTATGGCTACACTTCGCCATGTCACCACTAAAGGCACACGGCCTATAGGCTGTAAGAAGAGCTAAGTACATATAAATTAGGCGGCTTAAAAGCGGATACACGAAGCGCCATGCGGACAACACCAGAGGAGCGGATTATCGTCTTTGCAGGCTTCTGTAACCACAGCCATATATGACCATAAGAAATCGTGCGATACCTCTAATGTGAAACTAATCAAATTAAAAAAACGTTAAACTTATATTCAGAATTTTCTATACCAATATTCTCGTTCTCAAAATAAAAAAATAGAAATCCTAGGGAAAACAATTCGTCACTTCATTCTCTTGAAGTAGCACGGTGCATCTCGAGCATCTATGAGAAAACAAAAATATTTTTGTCTGGAAAATAATCTTAAGCACAAAACAACAAAAAAGGAAAGCAGGAAATTGTGAAGAAATCATATAAGATGATTGGTAATATCGGGGAAAACCCCCAATGAATAAACAAGTAAGCGAACGAACTAAAGCTCGCCTACAAAGGTTTCCTCCTTTTTTCCCCGCACTAAGTTGTGCAAGAGCGTGCGTCCTTTCCCTCAGCGCCTCACTCTCCACATCTTTGTACCGCAAGTCTGGACGCCGACTAACGACAGACCACTGCCAACTACGAAAACCGGTTAAAAAGCCAAACAGGGTCATTGAGTGATAACGATAAAATTTAGTAGCTAGGCAACGCGAGTCGTATAACTTCGTAAAGCAGTGGCAGCTGCTGCATCGCGTTAATTTGCTAATTTAAAGAAACATTAAATTAGCAAAATATTATTTTAGGCACCCCGAGCACTTTAGTGTTTTATATGTCTTTTTTGTACGGTACTATATCGCACATAAGATATTTCCCCATATTTTCCCACTTTGCACCGACTGGACTCAAGACCGTTCTCCGCGTCAAAAATACTAGGACCGCGGCCACACCCGTCACTGGCACGATAAGGGATTCGTGCATTAGTACAACACTTGTAGTGCACGGGCTAAGGAGACCGTTTATAGTGTCCCTGTGAATCCTACCACACGCACTCAGTGCTTTCTCTCTCCCTTTTCCTTTTTCTATTCCCCTTTCCCCCACCCTCAGTGTAGGGTAGGAAAACAGGTGCTCTTCTGGTTGACCTCTCTGCATTTCCTGTCCTTGTTCTCTCTCGCTCTTCTTTCGCATAACATACACTGTACCGTTGTATTCCCAATAAAGTTTCTGGTGCTATTTGGCCACCATTGTATATTATCTGCATCCATTGTTGGCAGACCACCTGTTTTCAAAGGTTTATATTACACTTTTGCTTCATTTCACATGTTGCTTTATTTCATACTTATTTTTATATTCCATATTCAACTGTGTAGCATCAATAACGATCGATGCTATACGGCCCACGGATCCGGTTGGAGTTATATTCATCTGCTGATTGTTGGCAACTCTATGGGCTGCATAATGACTTGGCAAAATTGCAGATGCGCAAAATATGGTTGAACTTTGCCAGTATTTCAATTTGACAGCTTACTACTGCTGACAAAAAGATTTTTCAATGGCTTCTTTTCTTTTTTGCTATTGAGCTGCTTTCACTTATTGTTTTCAGCGTTTTCAGAATACTTGCCTGAAGGGTGCAGGCGTCAGCCTGCGATTGCGGTCAAGGGGCCTTATTGATATTCTCGGATCCCGATCGTCCGGATTCGCATCCCGCATGATTGCGATCGTAAATGACCGTGTAGCAACACTCGATCCGAATCAGGCTCAATTTGGAAAGGTCCCAATCGCAATCAGAGTTTTACGTGTGACACCGGTATTACTTTCCTTGTTTCCTTTATTTTCAGTGACACCATTGGCCTTCAGTTATCTAGAAAATGAATTTTCATGCTACTTTACCGATTGTTCTGGTCTCTGCCTCTCCCTGCTATCACCCTATCAATGAAGCTTTTGCCTATGGCAATGGAAAGCAACGTGACTTCGGCTAGCCATACGGATGCCACCGCCGCCGGTGCAGCAATGTTTACCCTTTGAATTCAGTTGCCATCTTTCTTGCCCGCGGACCCTGATTAATGGTTCTGTCATGAACACTACAAACTCTGGCCAATCATAACCACTAGCACGGGGTTCGCCGCTCGTGCGGGGACTCCTGCTGCTGCTTCAGCTCCGGGTTAGCCGCTCTCACTCCGCAGCTAATAAACTTTTTCACAGTTCGTACATCTCTGAATTAACATATTGTTTCTAAGTCAATGTTTACGAGAATATACCACACAATTACTTGTGCTGATCATGAATTGCACCTTGCCATTCATTACCATGACCCTGCATAGTTCACCTGAACAGCTTCCCAAAGCCCACCTACTTGGGCAATTTTGCATTCGAACTCGGCTTACGATGCTATGAGTAAAAAATTCACCAGCACTTTCAGGCCAAAAGCGCAGCTCTGTGTGCCCCCTCGTGACTGTTCTATCCAGGAAAAATTTGGATAGCACAGAACGAGTTTCAACACACGATTTAGTTCTCTATCAGGGACCCTCTACCGGTCCGTGGTCCTTGCCTCAGTATATGCTACCAAGCCCTGCGCCTGCCATGGGCGATTATGTGATGGCAACCGAGCTATACATGCGATATTCTCGACAGCTATCCTATCCCACGCTGTTATAACTGCGCGACAGGTTCGCAAAGCGTTATGTATTCATGAAGATCGATCTTGTCCGTGCATACTACAGATTCGCCTATCACCCGAATACGTTGCGACGACTACAATCACCACTTCTGATGTGTGCACTTCCGTGGATGGCCTCGGTGTAGTGTCTACGCTCTGTGACAGGCATTACCAACTCATTCAAATAAGAGAACCAAAAAGCCCCTTTATCAGGATGCGTGAAATCATACACAAGAAAGAGACACAAGGTTGGAAACTGACAATCTGCAATAACGCACAGTAAGACATCACATTTGGGCATCCGGAACGCAGGGATAACCTTTCACTGCTTCGTCAACGAAGTACTGCGCAATCTCGAATTCTGCCAGTCGTAGCACGTCCACCCGCTTATAGGTAGTTACACGTCTCAGAAACACTGCGACCATAGTTGCTGCAAAGTGCAAATTCGGAATGTCGTTTCCGGAGAGACATTGTAAAACCAAGAACTCGTCTGGTGACCACTCACTATTACCTATTGTTCAGGCCGTCAAGGATTTTGCGACTGCGATCCAAATTACACAAAATGTGATAATTTATAGCTTATGTGACGTTTTAATGATGCTTCGAACTGCATCGAACGCACATCTCTCGACGTTAGTACAAAGTTGCCTAGCCTTAGCTTAGAAGTCCGTGAGCTGCTGTGCTCTACCAAGTGAACAACACTCTTCCATAAGACGGCATACACCTCCAGCCATCTTAAGCTCTTCGTGTAACAAAAAACTAACCCCCCCGCCGCCCTTTAACCTTGCTGTATGCGTTTCCCTGTATCTGCAGTGGTAGCTATCTATAACAGCATTGTTCGAGTAGTTGCCAACCTTTTCTAGTTCTTTAAACTAACCACTATGCATAAGTTCCGCAGCACATGAAAGGCATGAGTTTTTAGCAGATACCTACTACAAGGTACCAACTTCGTTATTCTTCTGGCTCAGGAGATCTTGATATTTGCTCTTCAGGTCTCTAAATCTCGACGGAGGCTCCCACATAGGTGCAGGGACACGCCTTGTTTTGTACTCGTCACTTCAGGTATATATAACACAATGATGGCTCCATCAGTGCTGTACTCAACGCCGTTTTCCGATCTGGTTTCCGACTATTCTAAGCAGCGCACCACTGTTAAGACTTATGAAAGCAAGATTTGGGCGAGTTTGTTCAAATGCCTGTTTACGGCAGCACTAAATACGTGCGAGAAGACTTCACGACTCTTGCCGCAGCCAAACATACAAATAGTGGGCTGACAGAATGCTGGAACACTTGTTTGCTCTTGGCAAAGTCTATACGCCACTCAACTGATATTTCAATGTTCGAGAAATGCCAAGGGGATCGCATTTGCATTTTTTTGCACGCCAGGTCCACGTGCGTAGTGTTCCAACCATTGCTTCTTTTGCTCACCCAAGCACCCGAGCCACCTCATATAATCACTGACTTGACTGATGATACCACTTCGCTCGCTGCTGCATCATGTGGTAACAATGGAAGCTTCAGCTCCACTGCATGATAATGCACTGCTCATCAAATGATAGATGCCACCCAGAGAAAGACTATTTCAGCCGCGTTCACTGGGACATCGCTTGTCTGCTGCGGACGTGCTATAATTATAAATAAAATTTATTATTTAAATTAAATGATGATTGTTTACTGACCTACATTCACAATTTTAACAGCCGGCCGGACGCTATTCACTAATCATGTATCTTAGCTAACACTACGACTCATGCTTTCACACACCAACGGGTTTAACGGACTGGCACACCCTCAATCATACTGCCCTCTGTAGTCAACCGATTGCGTTTGAATTGTTTTCCCACTTGAATCAGCTGCTTTATACGCGGATACGAACGACCCTCTACGAGCGAGTCACCAACGGATTGGTGGAGACTAGTTTCGCCAGCTGAACGCGGTGGTGAAGGCATACATACATTCAATAGACATGGCATGGCACTCTGTGCATTGTGCTGCTCCGCATCTGCCTCCCATTACAATATGAAGCTGCACTTCCGCTGATACGTACTACAATGCATAGGCGAGTTCTTCGCTATCTTCAAATGTAGTTATAATTATCGAAATTTTGTCGTCAATCTTGGCAAGAAGATGCATTGTTTACGGCATATGCATCCTGCTCATGCGGTTTTAGAGCGCAGCTCGTAATACCCATCCACTGGCACGCGTCAGCAAGCGTCGGAACGCGCCAATGCGTCAAGTGCTTCAAATGCGTCGCTCACGAACAGTGTGAGGCGCAGCGACGCGCGGGGATTCTGCGGACTAGCGATGCTATAATATCGGCTGCACATCGGCAGCATCCACCAATCAGAGGCCGCGACGCCTCTATCTGCTATGCTTATGATGGCCGTCGATGCGAAGCCGCTGACTCCAACGATCCTTCGAGTTCTTTGGAAGCACGATCCACACGACAGTGTTCGTGAAAAACAGTGTCGTGATACCAGGGCTATAACGACACGACCAACGTTAGTGGGTGGTCGTATTGTGACGAGAATTTGTGCCAAGTTCGAAGAACGCCCGCCAATCCAACCTGCCGATTGTCATTACGTCAGTCTGAATTTGATAGTATGCTAAAGCATTGCACCGATTCATGACTGCGGCAACACCTGTGCTTGTATTTAAAGGTGGTTGTGGTCGAAACGAATAGAAACGGACTGTCAAAGTCCGAAGTTAGGACAATCACCAGGCCCCTACCACCGATGTTGTTTTCATTACGCCTAGGCGTATAACACCTACCGAGCTCGTAACTGGCGGGTGAACAAGTCCAGAAAAACTCTGTTGAAGGAAATAAACTTTGGTTCCGTTTGCGCCGCGGTGATTTCAAATATCGCACTCCTCACTTCATGCGTGGTGTTCGTGAATGAACCGTGTGAAACATCGGGTGGTGAAACGCGGCGTGTTTCCTGTGTGAATTATGTGCTCTGGTGTGGCTAAAGTTGAGCGGTCGAGCTGTACGCTTTCTTCAGCGGCACAAATACCCTCCGAAAGCCAAAGACACTAGTAGTCCAACAACGGAAAGTACATCTTCCCCCAAGCCGTCCGTTTCAGCTGGCTGTACATTCTTCGATTCGGCATGTGAAATCCAGTTGAGCACAAGCTCACAGTACCACTCCTTTCAAGTGCAGGCGGAAGTAAATCGCTCGGGCAGCCCTCAAGAACGCTGCCGCACTCAAGGAAATCTGACGCCTCGCTGTCATGTTTGAGTCTATGTGTCCATGTGCTTGAGCACTGCAAAACGAAATGATGTTTTCGCAATACGTGCTATGTATGCAATGCATAGGAGGGCCTGCATCATACAAAGCGTATGTACTCAGCCGCGTGTACCAGGATTGCTTCGATGTCTGCTTCAGAAGCAGCACATACTGACTCAATTAAACTTTAACTTGCTTTCAATTTCTTTTTGATGGTTCCAGTGCATTGCAGGGAATGGTAAATGATGTCATCAGTGCATTGTGCAGTCGGTGTGCTTAAACTAAGTCAAATACTCTTCAGCTTTCACTAAAATGATTCTCGCTGTGGTACTACAAACTGTAGTTAGAAAAAGATTACCTCAAAAGCGAGTTCCTAATGCATCTTCGCAGAACATGTTTAATCAACAACTTAGAACTTCCAGAGCAGCACTATGCACACACGCAGCATATGCGATCGAAATAAATACGATTTGTAAATGTGGAAGACTGGGCCCGCAATAACAATCTTTGTATTACCACTAAAAAAGTGCAGCCATGCGCATCAGCCACAACACAACTGCTGCATGTGCAACCTACTTCCCCGGAGAACCTCTTCCCTATGAAGAATTTTCAAGCCCTCCCCATTCTGGGAGTAACATTCAGCCCTTCTCTCGGCTTTTCTGCACACATCACCATCACTGTACCTAAGGTTTATCACATTCTAGGGTTTGTGTTCCATCTGTCGCCTCCCGGTGAATCTGAGGTTTTCAAGCCCTTAACACTTCCACCACGGCTTGAATACCGCTGATCGGTATAGTCCATACACGAAGCTCATCTCGCTGACAAACTGGAAGTTGTTCAGCGCCGGGAAACAAGCACCCTCCACAGCAGTCGGTCACGACAAAGAATTCCGTTCCTTCCAAGCAGTGACGAAAGTGCCGTATTACGGCGTGTATGGAAAACAGTTCGCGCCCAAAGATGGTGTAGCGGCGATCGGTGGGTGTCACTTTCCGGGAAAAGAAAGCAAGTGGCCTGCATACTGCTTTGCTGAGCTACTGAAGGACAGTCCCCACAGATGCGTCCCAGTCGTCGACCATAACGCACTGCGTAGCTACTGATTGCGGATGGATGAGGAGTGCGGTGTCGACAATGCATTGTTTGATGACCTGAAAGGCCGCTTAGGTGTTCTAGATCGCTAGTAGCTCTTTCGCGTTTCAACAGCACTAGCTGGAGAAGCTGTATCATGGCCGTGCAATGAGGTACGACATGGCGGTAGTAGTTCACTACTTCCGGTAAATCGCGGAGCTGCCATTTAGTATTGGTGCTGGGAACTTTTCGAAAGCTATAACTTTGTCGGCTGAATGCAGGAGTTTGAGATTACATGGCCAAGGAAGGTCAGCTTTTGGACATTAAACTCGGACTTGTCCGTGTTCACTAATATTCGATGTTCAGCCAGGTGCTAAAACAGGTATCGCTGGTGCACCTCATTCGCATTCAGTGAGGTCCTTTTGATGACTAGGTCGTCAATGTATGCATGACAAAAGTCGATACCGCTCAAAACGCGGTGTATAAAGCGTTTGAATGTTTGTGCTGAGTTTATCAGACCGAACGGCATGCGGAGGAACTCGAACAGGCCGAAGGGCGTCATTATCGCCATCCTTAGGTATGCTTTTCTTTGATTTGCATTAAAACATTTGACTAGTTCCTCGCTGTAAACTAATTTGCAAGCTTAGCGCACTATTTTGTCAGGTAATTGCGTTTGTTCGATTAAAGTGGGCTTAACTAACCGAAAACGATACGTAGGTGCAGCGGGTCAACTCTCGCATTGTCTTCCAGTCACATCTGGTCTACGACAGGGCCGTGTGCCAGACCCTTTGCTCTTTCTGTTGTATAATAATGCTTTTGATTATGTTTTTAAGCCTGGCAATGAAATTAGATTATTTGCTGATGGTTGTGTTTTCTTTAAAGAAATTATTTGCACTAACGATTGCAACGACGTCAACACTAGTCCAAGTAATTACATAAATGGTGTAAACAATGGGGAATTTCACTAAACACGAACAAATGTGCCTGCCTTTCAGTAACTCACAAAAAATGATTTTTTTGTATATTTACAAATTTGGTTGCTTACCATTACAAGAAGTTGCTAAAGATATATCGGTGTGGCACTGACTGACTTCTAACCTACGTTGGAATCTGCATATTGATAATCTGTGCTCATCTGCCTTCCGCATGCTATGTGTCCTGAAGCATAAACTGCTTCTACTGACATTGAACTCCTCTGCTACACTGATCTTGTGCGACCAAAACTATAATACGCGTGAATAATGTGGGACCCTTATACTAAACGTAAAATTGATGGTCCTCAACGTATTTAAACAAAGCCTGTAAGGTTTATATTTAACATATTTTCCGCGTTAGACTCGCCCTCCAATTTAATGCAATCTAATGACATATCACTATAACAGGTGCGAGGGGAAAAAATCAGATTAGCATTTATTTCCCAACTTTTGTGTAATAAACTAGCTCTAGATTTATCACCGTATTTACCGCCCTTCACAAGCAGGGCCACACGACACCACCAACAAAAGGCGCTAACGCAACATTTTGCTCGGACTGATCTGTTTACCTTTCCTCATCCTCCAAGGACCATACATAATTGAAATTGCTTAACTGAAACAAGCGAGTTAACTATGAATTACCGTTTTGAGCCTGCATAGGTGTAGTTATATTTTTGCTGTGTCTTTTTGTTTTCCTGCTTTATTTATATTTGTTTTGCCCACCCTGATTGGGCCATAAGTCCGGTGTATTGAGTAAATTTATATATATATATATATATATACAATGAAACAAGTCAATTCACGAGCAACAGCACAAAATAAACGCCCAGGAATAAAACACCCCTTGCGTTAGCGCTAACATAATATTCGTTTAATAGTGTGGAGACTTGTGATAGAGCAATCGCAAAAGTGGTAACCCGGAAACGTCTTGAACAATGGTTTTTAGTATTATTCATTTTTCCTTACTCGGATGCAATGTTCGTTTTTGTGGAAAAGAAAGAAAGAACTTCATCTGTTTTTCTATTTCCTTTTCTAAGGTACAGAAGCGTCAGCTCTTGGCATTTACTACTTCAGCTTGGCACAGAATTCTTTGGCAAATCCAATGCATAATGTTGGTGTGTTCTCGAAGGCACGACTTAGGTCCTTGAATGAGCGAGCCAGAGTCCGGTCCGCGCCTGTGGCTTGAAGACCGAGCCCCGCTCGGGCCGCGGGCTTGGCCGGGCCCGGACTTCAGGGTCGGCCAGGGCTCGTGCCGTGCGTTACTGCGCGCTATCTGTGCAATCTCAGAGGCTATGACAAGGGTATCTTATTGGTGATACCCTTGGCCACTGAGGAATATGAAAAAGCTTGGAAGTGAGAAATCATCTATGGCCAGTACCAGCGAGTCACAATGTTTGAGGCCAAGCAAAAAATGACCATGACTTGGTGCACGTTTTGAGGTTATACCGTTATGTAGCGGGTCGCGCCCATAGGAATTGCATGACGCTTTTCAGCGTTGACAATACGGTGTCGCTACATTGCTTGGTTAGTATTCTCCATAACGTTGACAAATATCATGAGATGGGTTTTGTCGCATTTTTAAACTGAATTTCAGTTTTTTTAACCACCATTAGAATTATTAGAAATTCTACGTACATTGATATATTGCCCTGTTGCCTGCTCCGAAGATCACGTACTATTCAACAACTGCAGTTTAAAGGGCGCTTAAAGTCCGACACCCTCGTTCTTGAATGGTATTGGCTAACGCTTCCAGGGATACTCATGTATACACATACGAAAAGAAGTGGCCGAACTAACGGTAGTTTTCTTTAAAATCCACAATGATACAAAGGTACATACACGTACCACTTTGTGATGTGTGCGAAAATGCTTCTCAGCGGCAAAGTGGCGCATTTATTTTAAGTGTTTGGTGCTGCCTACTGTCTAAAGTTTTCAAGCTTCCATGGGAGAATAGCGTTGGGATTGGGTAGTACTAAATGACGACAAGCATGAAAAAGCTACAAAAGGTGTTTTCATCGCGGAAATATTTGCCGCATATGGCGCACATTTTCTAGCACGAAAGAAAACAAAGCTTCTAGAGATGCCCCATAAGCTGTTCCTCCTACCTAAATTTAGACTTACGCATTTGGCTCGGAATAAGTACTCAATTACTCATTATCAGGCAATAGCCTGCTCACAGAACTCGCCCCTGTGGATGCGCGGTGCGAGAAGGCGTTAATGCCGTTGGAACTCGACGCTGTGGTGAAAATTGCGGGGAACTACTTCGGTATGACTTCTGGCGTGTCATTTTGTGCGTAGTGCTTCGGTTTGCTTCGCAAAGGAAGTGACGTTCTATAGCGTTTCATTCATACCGTCGAAAGTCAATCGAACAAATACGTGGCACTTTTTAAAATACACGGCTTCTTGAGAGAAAGTGAAATTAGCACTAAACGCTATCTTGGCACCTGATTTACTTGTACGACAGAAAACATTTCAGGACTTGGAGCTGGCGAGGAAAGTAGGGAAAATAATTTTGCATCGAGACCCTGGAGGATTCTTGGAATGCATACGTTCAACTTTTTGAAAACAAACGGTTTTGTGTAAAGTGAAATTTGTTGTGACCAATTCTAATTATCTCATTTATTCACCTCGCAAAAAAATTCACATGATATGTAAAAAAAAACATACGCATCATACAAAGAATAATTAGTACCAGCTGCAAAATTCCGCTATCAGTGCCTATGTTTTATTAAGGCCAACCGATTCCAAACGAGAAATACATTTGGGAAGATTCGCACAGAACTTCATCGGTGCACCCATCAATAAATTCGCGCGAGAAGGCTTGTGTTGCGCCGCATCCGTAGAAGCTACCAAGCGAAAATACATGCGGTTCGAGCAGAGAGCTAGAATGTTTATAAGCAATGCATACAGCGGCAATATTACGACCTTTATTGGTCAACGCGGTGTTAGTGTCCGTGGAAGTTAGCGTCAGTTCGGAAGTCTGCCACGAATAAATCATATTTATTTAACCCAAACAAAATACTATTGTCACAGCCTTGTAGGAAACGGGAAATCGGGTGTAGAGCACGCATAAAAGCACTTTATCAGAGCAGTCAAGTCAATGTCGTTGTCATCTCTGTTTTTCTACCCGCGCGCTGCCTCAGCGTCGTTTTCATCGCCTGGCACATACCCGCGGCGACCATATAGGCAGTGGCATTTGCCGCTCCTATGGAAAAAAAAAAAGGCGTCGTCCCGATGCACTAACCTCGGAAGGCTCTGCACAGACGTTGGATAGTTGAGGTCATGAGGAAAAATATGGCTTCAACCGAAGCACGTGCCCAATCTCGGGCATGCGTTTGGCGCAGTAATGGCTGTCTGGAACAACTTCATAATTTACATCGCTGATGCGGCGCAGAAGTGTGTACGGCCCGAAGTATCTTCGCAGGAGCTTCTCAGACAGCCCCCGCCGACGAATCGGAGCTTAGACCCGCACCTGGTCGCCGACGTTGTATGTGACGGGCCTGTACCGAAGATTGTAGTGTCGGGCATCGTATTTCTGTTGCTCTTGGATTCGCAAACGCGCAAGCTGCCTGGCTTCCTCAGCGCGTTGCGTAAACTCTTCGGCATCAGTCTCGTCGTCACCGCACTCGTGTGGCAGCATTGCGTCCAACATAGTTGTCAGTTCGTGTCCCTAAAGGAGGTTGAAAGGCGTCACGCGTGTTGTCTCTTGGCGAGCCGTGTTATATGCAAATGTAAGATATGGAAAAATCTCGTCCCATTTCTTGTGGTCGACGTCGAAGTACATACTCATCATGTCTGCCAGAGTCTTATTCAAACGTTCTGCCAGCCCATTGGTCTTTCGCTGAGTGGTACCACTCAGTCGCAAACGGTATCCAGAAGCGTAGCCGTGAACGCAGCACCTCTGTCTCTTATGACAACAGCGGGAGCTCCATGCCTTTGGACGGCGGCTTCGATGAAAAATCGCGCTGCTTCGGCTGCTGTTCCATGTCAAATAGCACCTATGTCGGCGTATCGTGTAATGTAATCTGTGACGACGATTATGCATCCATTTCCGGTACTAAACAGTGGAAATGGACCTAAAAGATCCAAGCCAATTACTTAGAACGGCGCTTGCGGTATCTGAACAGGAAGCAGCAGTCCAGCTGGCTGGCCGGGTAGGGCTTCGTGGCGCTCGCTATCCAGGCATGTCTGGATGTAGCGTTTCACGATCGACACAAGTCTCGGAGAATGGTACTTTAACCAAATTTTCGCCAATGTGCGGGTGTAGCCGAAGTGACCAGCGGGCGGCTGGTTGTGACAGGCATGTAAGACTTCGTCGCGAAGTGATGCGGGAATGACGAGTAGGTAGCTGTTGCCACTAGGTGAAAAGTTCTTTTTATAGAGAACGCCGTGGTGCACACAAAATTAAGGCAGCCCTCTGGTAAATAACATCGGCACGCTGCTTGTTCTTCCCTCTATGTAATCGAAAAGAGCAACCAGTTCTGCGTCATCGCGTTGCTGGCGTGAAACGGCGACACTGTCTAGCACGTTAAGAAAAGCCGCGTCATCATCGTCGTGTACTGCAGTCTCAACAGAAGACCGAGAAAGGCAGTCGGCGTTGGGATGTCATTTCCCCAATTTGTATACAACCGTGAAGTCGAACTGTTGGAGCCGAAGAAACCACCGCGCAAGCCGACCAGCTGGATCTTTTAAATTAGTCAACCAGGAAAGTGCATGATGATCAGTGACAACCGTAAAACACCGACCATACAAATACAGCAGCAATTTCAGGACGGCCCGCACCAGTGCGAGACATTCTTTTTCTGTACTGGAGTAGTTAGCCTCTGTTCTTGATAGCGGCCTGCTGGCGTAAGCAATCACTCTTTCGGTGCCGTCCTGCCGCTGTACAAGCACTGCGCCAAGGCCCGCATTACTAGCGTCGGTATGAAGAATCGTCCGAGCGTCTTCATCAAAGTGTGTGAGCACGCGAGGCGTCTACAGCCATTGCCGTAGATCGTGAAAGGACCGTTGCCGGTCTTCACCCCACACGAAGGGGATATCTTCTCTGGTGAGATGTGTTAATCGCCATGCGATGCACGAAAACCGCAATAAACCGTCGGTAGTAGGCGCGAAGGCCCAGAAAATGTCGAACGGCCTGTTTATGTGATGGCGTTGGGAAATTAGCGACGACAGAGTTTTTATCAGTGTCAGGTGGGACACCTTCACGACTAACATGACCGAGAAATTGAAGTTCTTCAAAACCAAAATGACACTTCTGAGGTTTCAAAGTTAGACCAGCTGAGCGTATTGCTTCAAAGACCGCCTTTAGTCTCCTTAAGTGTTCCTCGAAACTGACGGAGAAAACAATCACGTTGTCGAGCTACACTAAACGGGTTGGCCATTTGAGGCCTGAGAGTTCCGTGTCCATTAGTCGTTGAAACGTTGCTGGCGCTGAACACAAACCGAAGGGAAGTACCTGAAATTCATAAGGTCCGTCGGGCTTCACAAAAGCGGTCTTCTCACGGTGTCTCTCATCAACTTCCATTTGCCGGTAGCCGCTTTTCTAGTGCATCGACGAAAAGTAACGTGCGTTTCGTAGCATGTCGAGTGAATCGTCGATACGCGGTAGCGGATAAACGTCTTTCTTTGTGATCTGCTTGAGTTTTCGATAGTCGACGCAGAAGCGCAGCCTACCGTCCTTCTTTTTCACCAATACGACAGGCGATGCCCAAGGACTCTGAGATGGCTTAATAACCCCGTCCTCAAGCATCGTCTCTACTTGTATTGTATAAACCACAGGGGCAGTCCTGTATTGAGGTAAATTCTTCGAAGGAAGCAACAGCCGTGCCTTTAACAATGTGTCGACATTCCCTGGTAAAATTCGTCAGCAGCAGTTCAGCATGTCCGTCGCGTACGTTACTTGCGGCCCCGCGTTGGAAACGCCTTGACTCAGTACCAGCGAGTCGATGTGTTCAGAGACGCCAGTCGCGGTGTTCAAGCTGTCGTCGATAACAGCTACGAGGGAACAGCTTTGCGGCAGAAGCGTGACGTCGTCGTCGGCGATACGCAAGCGGGGTCACTGGTGTTCCGCGGGGTTGACGTCGTCTGAACTCGTAGAAAATGTGACTACGAGGTAACGAACATCAACCACTGCACCGTACTCTCTCAAGATATCCATCGCCATATAAGTTCCTTACAACACTCCAGGAGAATGACGAATGTGGCGACGAAGGTTGCACCGGCGATTACTATTCTGCCTGTGCATTTTCCAATCGGAGTCATCAACTGGCCTCCAGCAGTTCTGATGCTGGGCCCGGTTCACGGCGTCTTCACTTTTATCAGCCTGTCGGCCAGCTTTTGACTTATCAAAAAATGCGAACCAGTATCGACAAGAGCGGCCACTTGGTGGCCGTCAGTGCAAATGGCAAGATCGGGGGTGTGGTTGTAGTCGTCGCAGCTTTAGAGCCGTCGATCGTTGATGATGCGGGCTCTTGGAAAGCTAGACGGTGTGCAACCTCACCCCCGGAGGTCGCTGCTTGTTGTTTCGCCGGTGCAGGCTAGGGGACCTGCCCCTAGAAAGGCGTCAGAAAAATCGCGACGGGTCGGTGGGGTGTAACGAGCCGTAGAAGGGGAAGGCGAGTGAGGCGTCGTTGAATCTTCCTGCCGAAAGTTTATTGAATTTCTGTCCAGGTACGTGCAGCATCAAACAGAGGGTAATTGCAGATGGGAAATCTTGGATAGCCAGAGGGCGCGGTAGTGGCACGCTCGGTAAACATGGGCAATATAACGTAAAACTATTCCAAACTTTTCTATTCCAATTCTGCAATCAGCCCTGCGCCATTGGTGAAAATCTTTTTCTAACCACCCCACTTTGCCTGTCTGTCACACGACGTCACGAAAACCGCGATAGCTTCCCATCTCATATGACGTATACGCTCTGATTATGCATGATTGGACTGAACAAAAGAATAATAGTTATTTCAGATTCGACACCTTTTCCCGGTTAGCCCTCGGCTATTGGTCATAAGTTTTCGGGCTGAAGCGACTTCACCTGCCTGTCAAGCGACGTCAGAAAACTGCGAAAACTTGCCGCGTCAAAGTGACGCGTACGCGTTAAAGATGCATTATTATGCCGAACAAAACTGAAATTTTCCCTGAAAAGCCGAACGCTGCCCCATTCCGAAAGGAATAAAAGATGGCTGCCGTCGATTGTCCAGGCACTGGTTATGCGCACCTGCAGGAGAGCATTGGTTTATTTGCGTGTAATAATACTTTTTGCGTGGCTGTGTAACGTTTGAGAGCAATCTTGGCACGTTTACATCACCCTCCCAACTCTTCTTCGCTGAGGATCTGTTTTAGCAGCATTCTTAACCTTCCGTTGCATGTCGCCGCGATTTTCGACCAGCCACTGCAAGCTATGTAAGAGCAAGCGGACCAATCGCCGACGTCGGCGCAATCCTCATTATCCGGTTATCGATTTTCAGTGCACTAGCTCGGCGCCATTGAATCCCTCTATACTTGAGCATGCTCCTAGCCTCTTGTGATCCAATTACATAAAACAAGCCACTCACTATAGGCAACGTTGTTCGCTTTTAAAGCAAGCAAAAGTGACCTCTTATGAACGAGGTTAGCGTTTCATTGGTCCCGATGCTTGCGTCGGCGGTGACGCAAATTTGACGTCAGGAGATTGGAATAAAAACATATTTGAATAGTTTTACGTTATACGGCCCCATATCCTGGTTCGCCACAATAAAAACATAGCGGCTGGCGTGGAGCGGTGCGCCACAAATCGGCCTTTCGAAGTGGGTAGCCGACTGTGGATTCGCCGGAAGACTGAGGTGCAGCGATCGGCTGGCGGTGGCTGTGACTGTCGAAAATAGTGCGTCAGCGTTGGCGGTGATGGCTGCGTAGTAGTGGTTGATGATGTCAGCAGCATCGAAGTGTCGGGTGGTGGACGACAATCAGCTTCCGCGTAGCTTAATCGTCGCGGCACCGCCTGCCCGTCGGGCGACGAAAAGGCCTGTCAAACTCCCTATCGAACGATATCAGCGACAGAAGTCACCGCATGTGCCATGGGCGAAATCCCGAGCTACCGGGTCTCCTGTCGCGCAATCTCTCCCATGACTTCATGCAGAGACGTGCCTTAGCTCTCAAGTGGAATTGAAGCATTCACCGGTGAGTTATTGATATTGACACGTGTACTTATCTTTATCGAGCGACACATTTCACCGCCTAAAAATGTTATCGCACAGCGCAAGACGCGCTTGTATGTTTGGAAAGTTTCTGGAATGTTACCGATGGTTTCATCCATTGTCTGTGACCGAAACTTGTGTAATCTGATTGCATGTGTGCGCGACGCGAATAATGTAGAACTTTCTGGAAGGCGCACGGGCCCCAGCGATTAGTCTAGAACATTCGACGATTTATGTACAAAAGCCGACGCGCTTGACCCGTTGATCAGATTTACGATGATCGCCGACTGTGTTCGCCGCTCTCGTTGTGCTTTAAGTGTAGCCTGTTTTGCGGGCACAGGTTCGCCCTATAAAAGCTAGTTTTGCCTTTCACAGCATTGCTGCTGTGTTCTTTCACGTTACGACCACGTGACAATACCATATTGGTTGTGTCGTTGCTGCAGTGCCCGTTCCATAGCGGTAGCCTCCTTATTAAATTCGGCCACTATCGTCGGTGGGTTCCTCGCGAGTCTGGCAAACAGTTTCTCCTTCCCTCCGCACAAGGGATAGCGCAAATTCCTCGGCCATCTCAGGGTCTTCTCTGCGGAAAAGGCGGGTGGTATCTTCTGCAAACATGGCTACGCTGTCATTTAGTTTTTGAATACGGAATTAGAGAAGGCGCTGGGCGTTGTCTCTTCTGTCGCTACTAGCGAATGTGTCTAGCAGTTGGGTGCGGAAGGCATTCCATGTGGTCAAACTTCTCTTCCGGTTTACAAACCTCGTCCGCGCACTGTCTTGAAGCGCAATATAGACATTAGCCAGCTTTTTTTGGGAGCCCCACTCATTCTAATTGGCGACACGCTCAAATTGGTCCAGCCAATCTTGGAAATCTTCAAAAGTGTCACCATCGAAACTTTCTTGGATCTTAGGATTCTGTAGCGTCAACTGCGATGGAGTTTCTGTGGCCACTGCGGAAGTAGGTAGACGCGTTGCTTCAGGGTCCTGCAAAGGGTTGAACTCGGGCGTCAGGTCTAGCAGGCGGCGACTGTGCCGGTGAAAAGGAGTTTCGACGAACGAAGGTGATTCCCCGTTCGATGTATGGCTCCGCGAAAGGGTGCCGAGCATGAGGCAATCCTACCCAGCACCTCCACCAGTGTCACAGCCTAATAGGAGACGGGAAAGCCAGTGTAGACGACGTATTAAAGCACTTTATTAGAGCAGTCAATGCGACGTTGTTGTCTCCATTTTTCTACCCGGGTGCTACCTCAGCGTAGTTTTCATCGCCTGGCACTACCCCGCTGCGATCATATAGGATATGGCAATATATGGTTACTTTGTATTTCTGCAGGTGGTCCTCAAAATTTATTGAATTTTTCTGAGAAAGGCTCATATAAAATTATAAACTGAAAAAGAAGGCAGCAGAGTATGTTTAAAAACTAAAATTTCCCATCTAATCTTGAAATGCATCGTGAGAGATGAATTAACCAATTTTGGAAATTAAGTATGTCAGAGATTGAATCAGAGTTACCATGAATCCGGATCTGAGCGGCCATTAGGGGACATGCATCCCGAAAATGCGGATAAATGCATGGGGTTTCCAGTTAACTGCAGTAAGCACCCTATTCGATTAATATAGAAAAAAACGCGTGGAACAACAATGTAGGTTGTGACGAAGTATCAGGAGGATTATATTGATCTTACGAATAATTATCGGATATTTCTTAATGAAGATAATGACGATAATTCACGTCAAAATCATAGTTCTGGGCAAATACTACACTGTTCCTATTGAAGAATTCAACGAAGTCGAATTTCCTCGCAAGAAGTCGAGGAGATTCGACATCGTTCAATTCTTCAATAGCAACAATGTGGCATTTGCCCAAAACTATTATTTTAATGTGAATTATCATCATTAGTTTTGCTTCAGTGATATAAACGCAAGGTAAGATTTATTTTCTAATCATGGGCAAGAGTAGCTCCCAAACGAAACTTCTGGGACCACGGCGCAAGTTTGCTGCTGGCTCTTTTCCAATTTTCTTTTCATATCGGGAACGCCACAACACGCCACGGCCCAACGGAAACGTTTGTGAAAGTTTTTTAAAGCATTTTCATTCTTCCCCAAGGCAGCATAGGGCAAGTGCGCCTTGAAGAATGTATGTGATTTTGCGATTAAGCAATGACCCAAGAAGGCATTCATTTTCACAACACTCCGTGACGGGACCCTCATCATGCCATACTACGTACACGATACCTTTTCAGAGTTTCAAAACTGTGTAACAAAGAACTCACTCAGCCGAGTCGAGAGCACACACGTCCGGGTTTTCTCACTTCCTCCACTCTATTAAACCCGGCAGTGCTATTCTATATAAGCCCGGGCTTTCAATATATGAATAGGAATGTAAACGTTGAAACGTGGCTAAATAATAAGGAACACAATGAAGCTTTTATATATTTTATTTATTTTCGAGTAGCGCTCTTTGGCTACCGTGAACATTGGGCGCTTCTCTGGTACGTTGTCAAATAACAAAGCAGCTGCGACCCCGTGAGGTATCTGACCTTGTTGCGAGCAGCGTTCACAGCTGCTCGCCAGCTAGCGCTTTGAGACAAACGTTCCTTTAGCGAAAGGGCCTGTTGTGGTTGAAGGTGCAGATGAAGGCGGGTGACACAACATGCAACCTGCGGGCCGCAGGCAGTGCGAGAGCAAATATTCGATGGCAGGTCGCCGGCTTTATGTTGTAGCTATACTCAGAACATAGGCGTATGATGGAAAAATTACAATTTAGTCACCAAGCACTAACGCACAAAAAAGGGATTCATTGGAGAATTGAAAATCTATAGGCCGATAGGATACTTCCTATATTATATAAAATATTGATTAATATAATCTCCAATAGAAAAAGGGCAACACAGGACTTCAGTCATCCAAGGGAACAGGCTGGTTTCAGGAAGGGATACTCTACCATCGATCAGATCCACGTCATCAATCAAGTAATAGAGAAATCCGCAGAGTGCAATCGGCCCCTCTATATGGCTTTCATAGATCTCGAAAAGGAATTTGAATAGGGATACCAGCCGCCATAGAGGCGTTGCGTAATCAAGGAGTACAGGAGGCTTACCTAAATATCTTAGAAAATATCTATAGATATTCCACAGATGCCTCATTGCTCCACAAGAACATTACGAAGATAGTTGTAAATAAAGGGGTCAGACAAGTAGACACAATTTCTCCAATGCTATTCACTGTTTTCTTGGAAGGAGTATTGACGCTATTAAACTGGGAAAGCTTATGAGCGAGGACCAACTGCCGATATTTCAGCAACCTTCGATTTGCAAATGACACTGTCCTGTTCAGCAACACTGGGGAGGAATTACAACAAATGATTCAGGACCATAACAGAGAGACTGTAAGTGTGGGGTTGAAGATTATTATCCGCAAGACAAAGATAATGCTCAATAACGTTGCATAAGAACAAGGGTTCAGGATCGCCAGTTAGCCGCTAGAGTTTGTGAAGGACTACGTTTACCTAGGCCAATTACTCACAGGGTACCATGATCATGGGATCAAAATTTACGGAGGTATAAAGATGAGTTCAAACGCATGCGACAGACATTGTCAGATCCTCACAGCAAGCTTACCATTATCATTGAAAAGGAAGGTGTGCAATCAGTGCATTCTACTGGTGCTAGCACATGGGGCAGTAACTTGTAGACGGACAAAGAAACTCAAAAATTTGTTAAGGGCCGCGCAAGGAAGGAAGGAACGATGAATGTTAGGCGTAACGTTAAGAAACAACAGGAGCAAACAGAAATAGACTATATTTTTATTGACATAAAGAGAAAAAATGGAGCTAGCGACGTCATGTAATGCGTAGGTTAGATAACCAGTGGACCATTAGAGTTATAGAATGGGTGCAAAAGATAGCAAACGCTGTCGAGGACGGCAGAAGTGTAGGTGGGATGATGAAATTAAGGAATTCGCAGGCGATATAGTTGGAATCGGTTGGTGCAAAATAGGGGTAATTAGAGATCGCAGGGAGAGGCCTTCGTCCTGCAGGGGACATAAATTAGGCTGATGATGATGATGACAACTAAGACACTAAGCAACCGTTGGTGGCACCAGGCGCGTTAAAAGATAAGTTTTATTGAAGCGTAGGCTCTCCCGTCTGGAGCAGATCAACAATATGGAAGGCCACCAAACGAATTCATGAAGTTACCAAAACTAAAACTGCATTATTAAGCAGTTTCTCAATGATTGTGCCTTCAAAGTGTTTTGCGTGCGCAGGCACTGTTATACACAAGAGCAACGGGTTTTAAGTGTTTCGTGCTCGCAGATCGCGTCTTGGGCTTGAAGCGGCCCTGTGGTTCCAAAGCAAGGGTACGAGGGCGAATCAGAAAAGTGAGTTCCCTTATTCTTTCAGCCAAATTACGTTTATACGAAGTCCACAAATTCATTCCCAGTGGTTGGGCTTTCTTGAAATGGCCCAGCTTTATCTGCCAATAGCACCGCGGCAGTGACGCTTCCGTAGTCCTCCGTAAAGAAAGCAACAAAATCCCAATAAAGAAAGGCGTCAGGCAGGGAGATACGATCTCTCCGATGCTATTCACAGCGTGTTTACAGGAGGTATTCAGAGACCTGGATTGGGAAGAATTGGGGATAAGAGTTAACGGAGAATACCTTAGTAACTTGCGATTCGCTGATATTGCCTTGCTTAGTAACTCAGGGGACCAACTGCAATGCATGCTCACTGACCTGGAGAGGCAAAGCAGAAGGGTGGGTCTAAAAATTAATCTGCAGAAAACTAAAGTAATGTTTAACAGTCCCGGAAGGGAACAGCAGTTTACAATAGGTAGTGAGGCACTGGAAGTGGTAAAGGAATACAACTACTTAGGACAGGTAGTGACTGCGGATCCGGATCATGAGACTGAAATAATCAGAAGAATAAGAATGGGCTGGGGGGCGTTTGGCAGGCATCCTCAGATCATGAACACCAGGTTGCCATTATCCCCCAAGAGAAAAGTTTATAACAGCTGTGTCTTACCAGTACTCACGTACGGGGCAGAAACCTGGAGGCTTACGAAAAGGATTCTACTTAAATTGAGGACGACGCAACGAGCTGTGGAAAGAATGATAGGTGTAACGTTAAGATAAGAAAATAGCAGATTGGATGAGGGAACAAACGCGAGTTAATGATATCTTAGTTGAAATCAAGAAAAAGAAATGGGCATGGGCAGGACACGTAGTGAGGAGGGAAGATAACTGCTGGTCATTAAGAGTTACGGAATGGATTCCAAGGGAAGGAAAGCGTAGCAGAGGACGGCAGAAAGATAGGTGGGTGGATGAGATTAAGAAGTTTGCAGGGACAACATGGCCACAATTAGTACATGACCGGGGTAGTTGGAGAAGTATGGGAGAGGCCTTTGCCCTGCAGTGGGCAAAACCAGGCTGATGATGATGATGATGATGATGATGAGTGACGCTTCTGTCAGTTGTTGAAAATCTCGGTCGTGCTTCACAAGTACATCGCGTACAAGCAACGAAGTGTGATCCATTTTCTGTGGGGCAAGAGACGAACGGCTATCGAAATCCACAGGGAAATGCAGCCCACGTATGGGCAAGGGTATCTCGTTTTGAGAAGTGTGAGGGGGTGATGTTGTGCTTTCGCAAAAGGCCGTGAAGTCTGGCATGAGGATGAGCGTCCGGCGAGGCTCCCTGAGTCACTGACTGACGGCAACTACTCTCACGTGGATACAATGACGAAAGCGGATTGCCGTGTGCACTGCAAGGACATTTCCCGACAGCGATGAATTTCGTATAACAGTGTTCACAACATCAGTCACGGGTACTTAGGTTACAAGAAGGTTTCATGTCGGCGGGTGCCTATGCAGCTGGATGACATCATCAAAGGCAACCGAATGATTGCTTCACTGAATAATCTGCAACGGTATGCCGAGGAGGGAGACAGTATGCAGGACCGCGCTGTTACGCGCGATGAAACGTGGCTGCTACATTTCACTCCTGAATCGAAGCAGTACAGCATGGAGTTTAAAACATCCGGGTTTGCTTGTGACAAAAACAGAATTCCGTTCCGTGCCCTTTTCTGGGAAGGTGCTGTCAACCATTTGCTGAGATTGAGTGGCTCTTGTGTGGAACCCCGTTTTCTACTGCTCTCATTTTGCGAGTATTTTTGCGTGTTTTCGGGAGGCGCCGCTTCCGAGACCTTCGGCGATGGAAGCGGAGTCAGCTAGACGTCCGGAGGAGACCGACGTCACAGCGTCGAGCGCTCCGAGGAAGCGCAATCACCTGATGAGCGACACAGGCAGCGAGGACACCTTGCTGTACTACTCTGCTTCAGAAGATCTGTCGGATGACGGTGACTACTTGACAGTTGTGAGGCAGAAAGGAAAGAGGAGAATCGTCACTGCATCCTCGTCTTCAACAAGGACGACGGCGGCAGCAAAGGCCCATGACACGGCTCATACCATCCTCTTCTTGCCCGAGACGCCGACCGACAACCTGAATCGGTTAAACAGGCAAGCCATATCTGTAACACTAGAGGCTCTGGTTCCAAATGAGATCACAGATATGAGAATTAACACCCGTAAGAACATTCTCGCGGTTGATGTCAAGAACAGAGCAGCATTGGAAATCTTGAGTACAGTGAAAATGCTGGGCAAGATAAATGTTCGCACCATAATACCACAGGATAGCAATACTATATCAGGTGTGATTTATGATGTCGATGAGTCAATCGACGACAACGATCTGCCTATTTTGGTCAAACCCGCCACTGCAGGTGTAACTATTATTGAAATCCGTCGCCTAGGAGATTCACGCTGCGTGAGGATAACTTTCAAGGGAGGTAGCTTGCCGTCCCACGTGAAAGTTGGATTTTTTCGTCATCCAGTGCGACCGTTCGTTCCAAGACCACTTCAGTGCCGCAATTGTTTGAAGATCGGGCATGTCAGCGGCATATGCACAAATTCGACCGTGTGCGCAAGATGTTCTGAGCAGCACAGCGCTGATGCCTGCCGTGCGACTCATTTCAAGTGTGCCAATTGCTCCGGTCCCCATGAAGCATCGTCGAGAGACTGCCCGAGACACAAGACAGAGCGGAAAGTCCTAAAACAAATGGTGAGGGACAACTCAACTCACAGAGAGGCCGCCGCCAAAGTGCGACGGCGTAGTGTCCGCCGTCACCGTAGACGATCGTCATTTACTAGAAATACTGATACCGTCGCAAGACAGACGATACTTCCTGAGGCTGGTGCTCCCAAGGCGCTCACCCACACTAACAACACGGTGTCTGATGACGCAGTGAATACCTCTACTGCAAACGACTGGCCTGCACTTCCGACATTAAGTCCTCCAGCCCAACAAAGGTCGACGGTGGACTACCGACGAACCAATGAGGGCACAGATCACGTGCGAGGTCAAGACAAGCAAGTTATCGCCATAATAAGATCTCTAATGAAAGTCATTCGCGTATTGATAAATGACATGCAGACGCCATCTGCTCGAGGTGCACTACAAGTGCTGGACGGCCTGGATCCGGTTCTTGCGAGCCTCGAGTAGCAAGCGCAATGGCTCTACCGCGTCAGCCGTTCTTCAGACAAGTCAAAGAAGCATCTCTTATGCAATGGAATGCCCGTGGCCTGAAATCCCGCAGTGATTTTCGCCATTACGTTTTCACCAATCGATTCCCCATTGTTGTCGTCTGTGAACCGAAGCTACAGAAACCCGTCCGGATCTCAGGCTATGAACCTCATGTGTCATCGACTTGTACTGACATTAGCAAAGTGATCATCTACATACGGTGTGAACTGACTTACGTTGTTCATCCAGTGCCGCCACATGACACTAATCAGTACGTGTGTTTGACCGTGAAAAAACAAAAACTCTCGTTTACTTTAGTGGGCGCTTACCTTTCTCCATCAAGTAGTTTCGATAGGCAGAGACTGAGTGACATTATAGATGCGACACCTGGTCCATGGATTGTTGTTGGGGACTTCAACGCGCATCATTCACTTTGGGGAAGCAACAAGATAAATTCCAAAGGAAGAAAACTCGTGTCCTTTGCTTGCGATCATGAACTTTCTTGCCTAAATGATGGTAGTCCCACGTTTCTGCGCGGCCGGACGTACAGTAGTTGTTTAGACTTAGCATTTGTTTCGCGATGCCTCACTCGCTGCGTCCATTGGTTCGCAGATATAGAAACCCACGGAAGCGACCACATTCCTACCTACCTGAAGATAAAAGGCCTCACCAAATCCGTTCCATCAAATTTTAAACAAACAATAGATTGGCCCGTGTTTAAATCACTTATGGAAGACGCATGCCACGAAGGCATTTCGTCCACACTAGAATTTGAGATCGCCAAGGCTATGCAGGATGCTATGCGCTCATTTCGGCCATTAGAGAAATACACAGATTTTGATTCGGAAATACAGAGCCTCCGTGCAATCCGCCGGCGAGCGGAGCGACGGTACAGAAGGACTAAATCATTCTACGACCTTAGAGAGGCCAGACGCATTCAAAAGAAAATTCAGCGTCGCCTTGCTGTACTGCAAAATCAACGCTGGAAATCGTTTTGTGAGTCTCTCGACCCGCGTAAACCTCTGTCGGTTGTCTGGAAAACAATCCGTGGACTTCGAACAGCTCCTCAACAGCGTCGTCCATTTAAGTCTCTAGCCCTACAGCAAGGACGCCGAGAAGTCGAGGTAGCCGAAGATTACTGCGCAAGGATCGCGGGTCCGGCGCTCACGTATTCACCTTGCGCACCTACTCCCATTGTGCCCCCTTGCTCCCGAGATCCTCGTATGGACGCTGTTTTCTCCATCGAAGAACTGGAGGCCGCTCTTGCTGGGTGCAGGCGATCTTCGTCACCAGGATACGATGGCATCACGTACTCTGCGCTTGCAAACCTTGGTCAAGAGGCCAGAGGTGCCCTTCTTGGCCTATACAACGCATCATGGCGTGATGGCCTGGTCCCTACAACGTGGAAATCCAGTCGGCTTGTTCCACTCCTCAAGGCTGGCAAATCTCCGTTGGAATTGTCATCTTACCGTCCAATAGCACTGGCCAGCTGTGTCGGCAAGGTAATGGAGCGAATGATCCTTACACGGTTAGAATGGTACTTGGAATTTTACAACGTCTATCCAGAGGTAATGGCTGGTTTTCGACGTGGCCGCTCGTCAATAGATAGCGTTATCGACCTGGTAACATACGTACAACACCAGAAACATCTGAAACGAATCACCGCGGCCCTATTCCTTGATGTTAAAGGTGCCTACGACAATGTAGATCATCATGCAATTCTGGACGCCTTAGAAGCTGTAGGGATTGGTGGACGCACCTTTCGCTGGATATGCAACTATTTGAATGGAAGATCTTTCTTTATTTTGACTGAAGACGGACCAACGCCACCTAGGTATACCAGTCGTGGTGTACCGCAAGGCGGAGTTCTCAGCCCTACCCTTTTCAACCTGGTGCTCGTTGGTCTCGCTGATTCGTTGCCGCAAACCGTTCAGCTCTCCGTATATGCAGACGACATTTGCATATGGGCTTCAGGCGTGACACGTGTACAAGTCCGCGCACGACTTCAGAAAGCCTCAACGGCTGTGGCAACATACCTAAGAAGACAAGGCCTGGAGCTTTCTGCTGAGAAATGTGCAGTCGTTGCTTTTACTCGCAAATCGATGGCCCCGTATTCTTTGCGGATAAATGACCAAATTATACAATATAGACGAACGCACCGATTTCTTGGCGTCATCATTGATAGAGACTTGTCTTGGAGCCCTCACATCTCGAACATGACGAAGCGTTTGGCCGCCATTGTGGACCTTCTTGCATTTCTCGGCGGGAAGTCCTGGGGCGCAACAGTACCGTCAATGTTGCAACTATATCAAGCACTGTTTTTGGGTTTCCTGCGATACAGCTTACCTGTACTAGGAAATACTTGCACTACGAATATTCGCAAACTCCAGAGCGTGCAAGCCCAAGCACTCAGGACTTGTCTCGGTCTTCCTAAAACTACGTCATCGATTGCGACAGTAGCCATAGCCAGAGACGCTCCTTTGACAGTCTACATTGATACAGATGTCCTGAGAGCGCACATCCGACACCTGACTCGGATTCCCTCACACCATCTTGCTTGCTTGCCAGAAAAAAGGCCACTTTCAACTTTTGCCAAAACTATTCTAAGACATCAGTCGTACTTGCCATCTGAATTTACGCCCGCTACACGATTGTCAGATCCATTGTGGTGTCTGCACCGGCCGCAAGTGCAACTGACAATTCCAGGAATCAGAAAGAAAGCTGGAGCGCCATTGCAAGCTTTAAAACAAGCAACTTTGGAGCACATTCACCACGTGCACAGATTCCGGCAACATGTATACACAGATGGTTCAGTAAAACTCAACAGCTCTGCTGCTGCAGTCATCATCCCGGCACAATCTGAGGAAATCAAATTAAGAACTTCACGTGTGACCACATCAACGGGTGCAGAACTCACGGCGCTCCGTGCTGCACTTGATTTCATTAAGCAGCAGCCACCGCAACAATGGACAGTCTTTAGTGACTCCAAGGCAGCCCTTCAGTGCATACGAAGCCCAATGCGCCATGGACCCAATGAACAACTGGCCTCAGAAATTCGACACATATATCATCAAAGCTATGACAAGGGACATAACATAATCTTTCAGTGGCTTCCAGGACATTGCAACATCAGCGGGAATGACCACGCCGACGAAGCCGCCCGATCTGCACATGAAAGTGGTCAACGAGTAATCATTCCGCTTTCGCGAACAGACGCTGCGGCTGAGCTGCGATTGATGTCCCATGAGTGTACTTTGCCCTTATGGGACTCAAATGGTTTCACCATGGGTCGGTTGCGTTCGTTGTCTCCGGACATACGGATGCACCTCCCACCTGGATTACCACGACGTGAACAAACGATGCTCTACCGTCTGTGGCTAGGCGTTGCCTTTACAAACTCATATGCTTTCCTCATAGGAATGGCCAACAGCCCCACGTGCGACACATGTAACATCGACGAGACGCTCGCACACATTATATGTGTCTGCCCGCGATACAGTGCTGAGAGACAAGTGATGTGCAGAGTACTGGACCAGTTGGACAATCGCCCACTTTCAGAACTAAAAGCTTTAGGCCAATGCTCCCAAAGAACATCCGCGTTGAAGGCCTTACTCGCGCTATTAAGGTTCTTGCGGTCTACGGGGCTTCACGACAGACTCTAAGAATGCCGCCCCCTACCGCTCTGTAGTGTACGCGCTTTGTTCGTGCTTGTCTCCCTTTCTTTCTATCTCCCCCTTCCACTCTGTTTCTCTTTTTATCCCCCTTAACCCTTCCCCCTGCGCAGGGTAGCCAACCGGAACTACCTCTGGTTAACCTCCCTGCCTTTCTCTGCATTATTCTCTCTCTCTCTCTCTTGCTGAGATTGCTGAGGAGGGTTCCTGCTAGATTTAGTTATACAAGGTGTAGGCATCAATGCCGACAGTTTTTTTTGCACACTGTCGCATCTGCTGGCTGCCATCAGACAAAAATAGTGAGGGATTCTCGATGTGGATAACGCAGCTATCCTCCACGACCATGCGAAGCAACATGTGGCAATGACAACCACCGACAAACACCGATAATTTCACTCGAAGATTCTGGACCACTCATCATACAAACCCCACCGATATAAACCCTAGTGAACAGATCCCCTCACCCATCCGGGATCCATTCACGGCTTGTATTGGAACACTCAGGTTATATTAACGGTCCCTTCAGGTACATGCTCTCATACTGTTGTGCTGACTATCCGTATGTAGTGCTGTAAATATGTTCCTGCAAGTTTCTTTTTTTTTTACAAAAACAACCTCTCTTATATTCTAGTGGCCTAGTCTTAGAATGCCTATGGCCAATCTGTCTCGATGACCTACCACATAGCAACATGGTGCGGATAGCCCAATACGGCATCGTACTACGTCTTAGCCACGTTGCCGTCGTCGTCGCACCATCATCATCTGCATAGTTGTCCTTCTATTGGCGTCATATTGCCGTCGTAGCACCACAACCATCGTCAAGCTGTCATACCGTCTGCCAAAACATGTCGACTTTACTTTACGGTGTCATAATCAGACTCTTATAAACGTCAGTGCGCAGTATACTTCGGAAGAACTCATAGTGCGTCCAGTTAATTCCCGCAGACTTTCACCATCATGTTCGAAATTTTTTAACGATTTAGAAAGAGAGATTTGCCCACTAAGCGTAGTATGCTAAACTTCACCGCACACGTTGTGAATGCTCCCTCTCACCGACACTGCGCAAAATCCGTTGTAGGCCGGGATGCCTTGAGGAGGCGTGGCTCGCAGAGACGGAGGCGGTGCCTTGTAGTGTGCCACGGGAGAGGTCTCCGTAGCAGGTAGCACAGGCACCCATACACTTGTAGCTGGAGTTGAGCAGTCGTTTTTCGTCCAGCCACTCTGTATCTGCGCACTAGGTCCGTTGTTGCGAAAGGCCAAGCTGACCTGGACCCCGCTCTTGCTCGTGGTGCCCTGTTAACTACCTCTGTGACTGGCTCCGCACCGTCAGAATACAGAGGGACCTCAGCTACGTCAGATCTTCACGGCCTTCCCTGCCACCACACAACTTTGGCAACGCCCTCCTTGCACGTGTGCCAGTCGCAACGCACCAGCGCTTTCAAGCACCACCGGGTCGCCACTCACTGGTCGGTATGCGCGCGCGCAGCGTCGTCGGCTGTCTCGTTGAGGTTGGGCGGGGCGCCCGGGATCCGACCCAGGTGGGCGGGAAACCAAACGACGGTGTGGTGTTTGAGGGTGCTTGGATCAGCACCGCGGAGAATGCGTAACGCCTTGACGGAGACGACTCCTCTCTCGAACGCTTTGATGGCCGGTCTCGAGTCGCTGAATATTGTCGTTCGCTTATCGTCGAGCATTGCCAGGGCTATGGCCACTGGCTCCACCACCTCGGTATCACGTGTGCGTACCGTTGCGGCGTTTAAAGTCCGTTGCGAGGACGAGACGGCTACCGCGGCGAAGGCTCGGTTGCATCGGTAGGTGGCGGCGTCCACGAAAGCGACGTCGTCCGCTTTCTCGTTTATTCGTTTGAGGAACGCGGTGGCCCGGACTAGGCGCCTGCCTCGATTGTGTTCAGGATGGACGTTTCGCGGAATGGGCGCGATTGTGATCAGGTCGCGGAGCTCGCGGTGAACCGGCGTAAGCTCCGGTGGATCCTGGGTGTTCGGTGGAAAGTACCCCAGCTCGCGCAAGATGTAACGGCCAGTCTTCGTCATCGTCAGACGTATCATCTGCGCTCTCTCCTGAGCCTCAGCGATCTCTTCGAGGGTACTGTGCACCCCAAGCTCCAGGAGTCGAAACGTCGGCGTCGTGATCGGGAGCCCAAGGGCCCGCTTCACTGCCTTTCGTATGAGTGCATTGAGCTTGTCACGCTCCGATTGTTTCCACTTATGCATTGCTGCGACGTAGGTGCAGTGGCATAGGACGAACGCGTGTACGAGACGCAGCAGATTGTCTTCTTTGAGGCCGTGGTGACGGTTGGCCACCCTGCGTACAAGTCGTATTGCGTTGTCCGTCTTTGTCGTCAGCTTGTGGACCGTTTGGATGTTTGATCCGCCCGCCTCGATAATCATTCCCAGTACTCGGACGGAATCGACTCTGGGGATTGGGCGACCGTCTCTGGTGCGGACAGTGATGTTGCGCTCGGTCGGTGGTTTCCATCCCTTAGGCCTTTTGCCTTGTCGTTTTTGGCTGTACAACAACAGCTCCGATTTGGCGGAGGAGCACTAGAGGCCCGTGTGGTCGAGGTAGGATTCGGCAGTTTCGATTGCCTCCTGCAGAGCGGATTCGATGAAGCCGTCCGACCCCACGGAGCACCAGATGGTGATGTCGTCCGCGTATACCGTATGGTTGAGGCCTTGTATCTTCGACAGGCGTTCGGAGAGCCCAATCATCACCAGGTTGAACAGCGTCGGCGAAAGGACGGAGCCCTGGGGGGTGCCACGCTGTCCGAGCTCGACTTCTTCCGACGTGAGGTCTCCGGCACGGAGCACGGCCTTGCGACGGTTTAGGAAGGAGCGGACGAACTCGTAGAACCGGCGCCCGAGCCCTAAGGCCATGATCGCCTTTAGTATTGCCGAGTGCTGGATGTTATCGAAAGCCTTCTCCAGGTCAAGGCCGAGTATGGCGCAGGTGCCCCAAGAAGCCCCGGCGTCTATGATCAGGTGTTTCAGGAGAAGCATCGTATCCTGAGTAGAGAGTCCGGGTCGGAAGCCGATCATGTGGTGTGTGTAACAGTCCTGGTCTTCGAGATACCGGCCGACTCTGTTGAGTACGACATGCTCGGCCACCTTACCCACGCACGACGTGAGCGAGATGGGGCGAAGGTTATCGAGGCCAGGCGCCTTGCCCGGTTTCGGAATGAGGATCGTCTGGGCGAGTTTCCAGGCATCAGGTAACTCGTCCCGCCTCACACGACATTGATGGCGCCCGTGAGGTACACGACCGAGGGGTCGTCTAAGTTCCGCAGGAGCTTGTTGGTTATACCGTCGGGGCCCGGGGCGAAACGGCCATTTAGTTCGTGGAGAGCGCGGCGTATCTCTTCGAATGAAAATTCGGCGTCTAGGAGGCTGTTGTCGGTACCTGTGTAATCAGGATGTAGGGTCGGCGGGTCTGTGGGTATCGGCAGGTACTTATGCACAAGCGTCTTGACGATGTCATCCGGCGAAGCGGTGCCTTTGGCCTGGTGAAGGACTTTGGTGAGCGAGTGGCGCTGGTTCGTGCGGGTGTTGGTGCCGTCGAGCAGGTGTTTTAGGAGGTTCCACGTCTTCCCGTTGCGGACCTGTCCGTCGACGGAGTTACGCACCTCGTCCCATTGCTGTTTGGATAGGGTGCTGCAGTGTTCCATTATGGTCTGGTTCAGTTCTGCAATGCGTTTGCGGAGCTTGCGGTTGAGACGCTGGCTCTACCATCGTGTCAGTAGAGACTGTTTGGCTTCGAGCAAGTGGGCGAGGCGGCTGTCTATCTTCTCGGTTGGCATATCCGTGCTAAATGTTTTCGTGGCCTTAACGTAGGAACGTTACAGTAGGAATCTACCTTTTTATTCGATGAACATTTGCGCAGAAAATGAAGAAGTACTGTAATAACAAAAGTAGCCGCAGAGCACGGTGTACTTAGCAGTATTAAGTCTCTCTGTCTGTCTGTCTGTCTGTCTGCCTGTCTGTCTGTCTGTCTGTCTGTCTGTCTGTCTGTCTGTCTGTCTGTCTGTCTGTCTGTCTGTCTGTCTGTCTGTCTGTCTGTCTGTCTGTCTTGCTTTTTAAGCCAACGAAGCGGCCCAGTAATCTATCAGCTTGCGCTACTAGGTATGTGCTTGTAGCCGTGATGCCATCTTGCTTGTTCCATCATCCTCAACCTAGCTTACTCATTTGACACGCGTCATGCCGTCGTCGTAACCCCATCGTCGTCATATGGTCGTCACACATTCGCTCTCATACAATTATCCTAATGACGTCATCCTAGTTTCATCGTCGACATCGCAGCTTCTTCATCGGACTCTGATCATGGTGTCGTCGTCATGCCCTTGTCATGACGTCTTGTTCGCTGACCCAGTGGCTCAAGTTTGGTTACATGGAGCACTATGTGAGCTTTCTCACGCGACTCTCGTCACACATTCGTTGTGACACGTTCATCATGATGCCTTTTTCGCCGATTCAGTGGCCGAGCTTATCCAACAGCTTTAACCAGTATGCTAGCTGTGCCATCCGACTGTATTCTTGCCGTTGTGTTCACATGATCACCGTTTTGCAATCGTTGTCACACCGTCAACCTGATGGCGTCATGGCCGTTCCTTCGCAATCACTCTAGCTTCGTCATCCGACTCACGCCATGTCGTCATCTTCAAGCAACCTTCGTCATATAGTTTTCTTGATGCAGTCGCCGTCACGCCATCATCGTGATAGAATGATCCTGACCCCATTGTTGCCATGTCACCGTCGTTACGTCTTCGTATCCATTCACCGGAGCAAAACGTTGTCGTGATGACGCCCTTCCATAATCTTCATTCTAGCTTCGTCCGCCGGCCCTCGTCATGACAACGCCCTCATAATGATAGTTATAGCAATGTAACGCCATCGTCGTCACGCTACGATTTTATCTATATCACTTAAAAAGACATCATGCCATTGCCGTCATGGGGTCATTTATGACCGTCGTTCTATCGCCGTCATACATTCTTCATTTTGCTATCGTAATCACCCTATAAACATTGAATCGGGATTATGAGGCTGCGGAAGGCGGCGCGCAGAGGTAGCCACAGTAGCCATGGTTCATTTTGGCCCACCAGCCATTGAGCAGCGGAATCTCGGGAGCGACCAACACAACGGCAGGCCAAATCGAGTGCGCTAGCGTGTTCTAGTCCCGCGCTACATGCACGTGAGCCCATATCCTTCGCCTGCTTTAGAGGCGATGGTCGCGCCGCTACAGGGCCCCCATATTAGTGCGAAGCGCGATCGGAATGAAGGCTAATGGTGAAGTCCAGATAAACTTTGCAGATGGTGTCATCGTTGGTAATGTCGGATTCATGCAATCCGAGAGAGATGTACCAGGCAGCACCGGCAGCGTAGGCTGTGAGTGAGGCGCAGCCACAGTGATACCCTAGTGCGAAATCGCGGCCTCCTGTAGGTCCTCGTAGTTGTCCTAGCCTGTAGAGGTCGGAACGCAAGAACTGCCCCGTCTGACAACCAATAGCTGCCAGACGGGGCACCTTGCTCATGTTGTTGACATAGAAGTGATTCTTCAGCTGAAGAAAGCAGATGGCAAAGCTTCTCCTGAGAAACTTCTGCAAGCGATACATCCGCGGAAGGTGTGAGGACACATCAGATGGTTTGCCTGCTGCTGCTTGCGGTGAAATCTCGAATGCCGATAGCAGCAGAGTTGTGATGGTCGCTGAATGCACCGAGAAGGTTCTGCTTGTCGCTTCACCGTGTCTGCGAGAGTGAAATATGCGTCTAGTGGAGCTGGTAGGTGAGTCTCTGTACTGGTGATGAATGAGCTGTCCCCCAACGTAATGCGGACAGCTTGCGGTAAAGTCCAAGGAAGGAGAGCGGCGGGCCGTAGAATAGCCAAAAGCACTTATGTTTTGTCCACTGAATTCCTTAGAAAGAGTCGTCTCGTAGCTTTCTTTGAGTTGGGGAGGAAGCTCACGAACCGAATAGAGGTATTATGCTGGGGCCGGCGCGTAGTGGCGATTGGCACGGGTGAGTGGAGGAGACGTAGGGCGACAAGATGTGAAATGACACGATGGTTCATACGGCGAGGGCAGTTGACTGAGCGCTCGAGGTGACTTAGTGAGCAAGGACGGTTGTCCGCAAGTGCTCGGAGAACTCGGGGTTGGGGGGTGGCAACCGGCGCCTAGAACACAGCCGGCGCCTGGAACGTTGTTACGAAAGAAATGGTGCTCCAGCTGGATGAATTAGATGTCCGGCATGTCGATGTAAAATTCCCGGAAGCCCTACAACGGCGGGACCTGTGCCACACTGCGTGAGGCCTTGCCACTCGACTTGGTAGAGTCGATGCGCTGACGCTCGCCACTCGGGTCACCAATTTTGGGGCTGACGCCTCCCTAGCTCGGCGCATCACGCCCGGGTCACCAATTTATTATAGGTGGTGCAAGGAGGTAGCCTCCGTAGCAACGTTAATTTAAGCCTGCCTAGCATGGTGTAATTCGAGCGGCCGACACCACGGCCGGTCAGGTTGAGCGCGCCAGCGTGTTCTATTCTCACGCTACCTGCACGTGAGTCCATCTTCTTCTTCGCCTGCTTGGCAGGCAATAGTAACGCCATTGTTCCGCACACAACGTCACTGCATCGTCCTGAGGAAGACGGTCTCATGCATTCGTTGTCTTACCGCCGTCATTATGCCGTCACCGTCGTACCAATCGTCGTTACACTGACATTGTCATGAATTCGTGGTCATACACTCATCGTGATCTCATTGTATTCATGCCATCAACTTCAGTCTGTTTTCTTTATACGATCGCAATTTTTTCAGACTGGTCATCTCATCGGCTTCATAGCATCGTCGCGATATCACCTTTGTCTTACTATGGACGTAATTCTTTCTTCAATATTCGTTTGTCGCCACTGCGCCTCGTTATACAGTCATCTTCATACTGTCATGCTCAGTAGCGATCACGACAAGGGAGTGCCATAGTTAATGGGCCGTTACCGGTGAAAATGTATGTCGCATAGAACTGAAGCAACAAAAGTCTTCGAATGACCACTACCGATATTAAATAAACGTGACTTGAGAAGTACGCTAAGCCGCAACATTGCTTGAATGCTAACTGCATTAGCGTAAATCGCATTAGCAGTGTTTATGTGACACCTTGCACATTCTTGTGAATTTTCTGGTGCTCGCTTACATTCAATAACGTAGAATATAAAGTTATATTTACTACAGGAATGTCATTTACAGTACACATGACATTTTGGTTTTAGCGTGCTTTGGTATTTTCATCGTTTCTAGAGCATTGTTTAAATGCCTTCGTCACTGTTATATGTATTCTCTATGCTTAAATTGGTTTGTGTTGCGTAAAAAGTTGCAGTTTTACACGAGAAGAGTAGCATTTAATGTGATAGCAAAATTGGTAGACAGGTGTTCGAGGTAAACACAGTTGTATGACCCGTATGAACTCGGGAACATTCGCTAATTTACATCCATGGTATCACGGGCGCACTGGCAAATACAAACACATCTCATTCCAAGAGCGCGGACACTCGCTATCAAAAAGCTGGCGTAAGAAAGAGCGCCAGTAGAAGCGTGCGAATTGTGCTTCGTGCGGCCTCTCGTTTCAACGCTCACCAAGGGGCGAAAACGGCGCACACGAAGCTATCAGCCATCGGTGCACCTAGACTCAGTCCCCATCGCAGATCGCTTTAATTATAGGGTCCGCGCTGGCGCTAAGCTGCGCCATACGCCTCCGCCGCAAAAGCAGAGCGCCTCCTCGGTGCCTTGTTCGCAATGGAAGCACGTTAGCTTCCTCCTCTCCTTCCTTCTTTGCGCGGGTGAGATCAAGCAATCATCTTCGGCTGACCCTCGCACGCTTTATCTCGTACGCACAGCATAAGGCGCACGATCACGAAGTTACTGCACTTGGACTTTATACGGAACGCCACCACGACTCCCACATCGAGGTTGGTAATGGACCAGGAGTGTCCATATATTTGCTATCGCTAAAACACAAGATTGCATCACTGTAAGGCCCGAAAACGATCTCTCATACAACAGCGATCAATTAAACAACAAAGTGGACTAGCTTCACCTGGTGACACTTTGCTATATGCTGCAGTTCATTTGTGTAATATGAGCGCCTGGAGTCCATGAGCATGAGAGCTGGACTCCATGAGTCTGGAGTCCAAACGACAATGAGAGCACTAAGAAATTGGGGGCTGTTTAATGACGCACATGACAAACATGTCAAGACATTCATGTCATCGCCTATAACTACTGTTCGTCATACACTCTTGCCATACTATACTAATTTTGGTACATACCAAGTCAACGAAACGGCCACGAGAGCATTAAGATGTAAGCGGCTGTTTCATAACCTACATGAGACACATTTCCTCATATTGATGCCATGACCGATCACTTATGTTCGTAATACACTCTTGTCTTACTAAGCCAATTTTGGTAGATACCAACTCGATGAAACCACCATGCGAACAACAAGACGTAGGCGGATAGATAGATAGATAGATAGATAGATAGATAGATAGATAGATAGATAGATAGATAGATAGATAGATAGATAGATAGATAGATAGATAGATAGATAGATAGATAGATAGATAGATAGATAGATAGATAGATAGATAGATAGATAGATAGATAGATAGATACTGTCATGTCAAAGTTGTAAAAACTGTAAAAACGCATGTAAAAACTGTGTGACGGTATTTTAACTTGTCTGTGAAATAATTCAAATAGATTAATAATTTCCCATCTGCAAGCAGTATGCGTGTTGTCGGAGACGCTCTGAGCTTCGGCTGCATTTTACTATTCACCACCTTGAGTTTCATGGACGTGTACGTGTACGCGTAAGCCATTCCAAGGCATGGCTTGGAACATGAGCTGACAATAAAGTTGAACGAAGCATTTCAGCCCATTCGATGCCATAATAGAGAGTTTTAGTGTGTCCGCTATTCCAGCAAACGGGGGTTGTTCGGGTGGACTACCGGATGGTGGGGAGCGTAAAGGTGTGCGGCCGGAGTGATGCAGCCGCCTGGTGGCGTAGAGCTCAACCAGACAAACAGAGAGCTAAAATTGCAGTAACCTACTACATTCTCCTTCGCTGCGGGTGCAAATTTTCGGCAGCGGCATAATTGTGAACATGATTGCGCCGCTGTAGAAAATTTACACCAGCACCTAAGAAGAATATAGTAATTGGCTCTGTATTTATGTGATTGAGCTGTGAACCACCAGCTCGTGCCACCAACCTGGCCCCTCAAGTTTACGCCACCGCTCATCCGGCAAACCACCGCGCTTGCGGGAATACCGGAGGTATTCAAATTCTGTAATAATGTTTGGTGAGCGGGAAATCAGTTACAAACAGTAGGACGAATGACAGCGCTTGTGTTCTGTGAAACTTTGCTCTGGCAGCTCTCACACAATGCTCAGGGAGGTAATCTGCAAGCAGTAAACAATCCAATTTTATCATCCACCAATACCGTCGGTAAGCAGCGAGCCTATATTTCGCGACAACACCAGGGAAGATAAGGGCCGTAGATTCAGCGCAAGGCGATCACCCCATTGAAACGATTCGAATGTGTCGGTTGCGCGTCTGTGTAGAAAGCGCGTCTACACCAAGAGAAACAGACAATGCCAAATGGCGCCATATTCGCTTATTGTCATTGCAATGTCATTGGAAGGAGCTTTCGCCTTCAGTTTGCGCAAGCAGAATCGTGCGGTCAGCGCAAGCATATATGTTTTACTCTATAGCCAGAAAAAACAGGTTCAGAAAAATAGGAAGATAGGCGAATCACATGAACTCCTTTTTGCAGCTGTGCAAAAGAACACAAAGGCGATCGAGAAAATGTCGCAGGCATGTGCAGACTCGTCCCCAATATGTAACAAAACACCCATAAAATTGTGCGTAACAAAGCTGCAAAGATGCCGCCATGCTAGCGAAATCTCTATAAACATTTAATTACTTAAACTACAAACATGTGAAGAGTATTAAAAAATTGAATTTTGCTTTCTACTTGTTCTGGCTACATTTACTTTTTGAGCAAGGATTGGATGTCCTGAAGTTGCGTTGCGCCTTACATGCTCTTAATATTTTTAATGCTCGTCAAACGAGAATATACGGACACTTTTTTTCTCTTCGGTATTTGGTTCGCGGCGCCTTCAAAAGAAGAGCTTTGCTAAACTTCAGCTGTTCTCTCTTAACTTTTCAGCCTTCATATCTGCGTGCTATTTTTTTGTGTACCTAATATTTGCACACCCTGCTATTTTATCAAGAATTTTTGTTCGTTGCATTTGTTTCTCATTGGGTACTTCTGATAAAATAAACAGGCGTAAGAATAAATATCACAGACCCTTTCAGTATACATTATTGTATTTTCGTAATTAGACATTCGGAATAATCAGCATAGGTGTATCAATGACCAATGACTCTTACAGGAAGATGCCAGATGGCGTCATTCAAAACCACCTTCTTTTTAAATTGTGCTTAAAGCAAATACATTTTCATATGATGAGTACATTCTCAAAAGAGGATGTCAGAGTAAAAAGAGTTTTTCAAATGCCAGTTATTAAACCCCTTTTGTTTGCGTCTACGGAGTGAGCATTTATAAGTTTTTGGGTAATTTTTAGAACTCGCCTGTTGCGGATAACACAGCTCCGGTCCTTGAGCCGGATGGTTCACAGAAGTGGATATGACTTGAAGAAAAATCAAAATGCATGGTGAACTAATTACAAAAAATCCCTAGTTATCTTTTTAACATGTATGTCAAGGCAATATTGCAATTTACAAATTGTAGTCTGTGGATTTGTCAGCCGAATTAACAAAGAAATAATTTCCAGAATGAAGCCACTTTTGACACATGTGCTATCACTCTTGGTAAAATTGAACTGTTGGTCCACTTACTTCTGAATACATGTCACTGCTTGATTCAGAAGGTCACACAATTAGTCACCTGAGAGGCTGTGGTTACCTAAAGTGGCATTATTACCGGAAAAAATAAGCCATGGTTGTGCACCTACCACTTCCGCGCCTCCAAGAAAGTTAAGTGCAGTTACGGTCTCTTAATCGAGATTTGTCGTTGACGCTAAGAATGTCTTCCGGTACGTTATTATTGAGAAATCATGAAAACGTTCTTTTATCCATTGAAGCAGAAAGATTCTGCAAGGCCCTTGCAATTCATCCCACACTGTGAAAACTGATATCGTGAAACTGGTGCCATCCTGGAAATTTATTACAAGTGGATGCGTTTTGGAAACTCGCCGGCTGCAATTCGTAAAATACAATATATACCGTAACGTAATTCTCCAGGAGGTTAATTAATCAATGTTTATTATTTATTCGAATATTCGTTTCAATTGTTTGAGCTAGTAGCGTCTTCGCATTGAATAATCGTACTCGAGGACAAGAACTATGCTATCTGCATGGTGTCTACCAACCGGGAAAACCGGGAATTCTCAGTGAATTTGAATAGTCTAGAACTACTAAGGGAAAACTCAAGGAATTTGTGCTTCTTTCAGGAAAGAGCTGTAATTTTATTGAAAGGGACCGAAAGTCGTGTTAATGCTGGCTCCACTAACAGAGGAATCCCAGCGAATCCTCATTGACGCCGGCTCATCGGCACGAGGTATTACCAGAGTAGCTAGCGACCGATTTTCCAGACGCCCGATCTTTCGGACATGCCCGATAATTCGCACGGCTTTGCGGCACCACCACGTACTCCATATAGCCAATGTATATTGCCCTGACTGAAGGTGTGAAGTGGCATTAATAAAAGCCACCACCACCGCCATTTTGATTATCGCCGCCACGAACCGACCCCCTCGAACGCCGATCCGCTAACTGCCGTAGCCACCTACGCGGCAATGTTAGGCCTAGCGGCTTCTATGTTCGCTATTAGGCTTCTTGCCATGCGGTGCCGTCTTTTTCAGTTAAAGTATTCGCCGCTGTCAGCAACGGCACCGACTCCGCCTTTGTAATCCTTGCAATAGGCTTCGAATCTCGCAAAGCACAGTGCGTTGCTTATTGCCAGTATTCGAAAGTTGCCTTCGCCTCAAAACAAGCGTAAGAAGGGGCAATTGTCACGGGACACACTATGTATTCCTTAATTATACACGCGTGCACCCCCGTCTCCTGTCACAGTACGACCACCGATATGCCTAACAAGTGTACTGGCAGGCCTTAAGAGCTTTTTCGGACGTGCCTGTGGCAATTTTAGCCCTTAAGCGCTGTTAAATACATGCATTCATGTTTCTCGGACTGCCCGATTTTCCTGATGTTCTGCGGCCCCTAGGGAGTCCGAAAAATCGGACGTTAACTGTACAACTGACCAAGAAGATGCTTCAAATGGTCCATGGGGTGAACGAGGGGCGGAAGGAGGATGAGAATGAAAGGACCGACGCACTGAGGAATTAACGGCAACAAAAGCGTGCCGCCACCGTTTGAAGGAGCTTGAGCTCAAAAAACAGTGTTGGCTGACGCCGAGATCCAGGTGCCCCTCATCATCATCATCATCATCATCAGCCTGGTTACGCCCACTGCAGGGCAAAGGCCTCTCCCATACTTCTCCAACAACCTCGGTCATGTACTAATTGTCGCCACGTCGTCCCTGCAAGCTTCCTAATCTCATCCGCCCACCTAACTTTCTGCCGCCCCCTGCTACGCTTCCCTTCCCTTGGAATCCAGTCCGTCACCCTTAAAGACCATCGGTTATCTTTCCTCCTCAATTCATATCCTGCCCATGCCCGCTTTTTTTTCTTGATTTCAACTAAGAGGTCATTAACTCGCGTTTGTTCCCTCACCCAACCTTCTCTTTTCTTATCCCTTAACGTTACAGCCATCATTCTTCTTTCCGTAGCTCGTTGCGTCGTCCTCAATTTAAGTAGAACCCTTTTCGTAAGCCTCTAGGTTTCTGCCCCGTAGGTGAGTACTACTAAAACACAGCTGTTATACCCTTTTCTTTTGATCTGAAAATGCCTGCCAAACGCACCCCAGCCCATTGTTATTCTGATTATTTCAGTCTCATGATCCGGATACGCGGTCGCTACCTGCCCTAAGTAGATGCATTTCCTTACCACTTCCAGTGCCTCGCTACCTGTTGTATATTGCTTTTCTCTTCCGAGACTGTTAAACATTACTTTAGATTTCTGCGGATTAATTTTTAGACCCACTCTTCTGCTTTGCCTCTCCAGGTCAGTGAGCATGCATTGCAATTGGTCCCCTGAGTTACTAAGCAAGGCATTATAATTAGCGAATCGCAAGTTACTTAGATATTCTCCATTAACATTTATCCCCAATTCTTTCCAATCCAGGTCTCTGAATACCTCCTGTAAACACGCTGTGAATGGCATTGGAGAGATCGTATCGCCCTGCCTGACGCCTTTCTTTATTGGGATTTTGTTGCTTTCTTTATGGAGGACTACGGTGGCTGTGGAGCCGCTATAGATATCTTTCAGTATTTTTACGTACGGCTCCTCTACACCCTGATTTCGTAATGCCTCCATGACTGCTGAGGTTTCGACAGAATCAAACGCTTTCTCGTAATCAATGAAAGCTATATATAAGGGTTAGTTATATTCCGCACATTTCTCTATCACCTGATTGATAGTGTGAATATAGTCTACTGTTGAGTAGCCTTTACGGAATCCCGCCTGGTTCTTTGCTTGACAGAAGTCTAAGGTGTTCGTGATTCTATTTGCGATTACCTTAGTAAATAGTTTGTAGGCAACTGACAGTAAGCTGATTGGTCTATAATTTTTCATGTCTTTGGCGTTCCCTTTCTTATGGATTAGGATAATGTTAGCGTTTTTCCATGATTCCGGTGAGCTCGAGGTCATGAGGCATTGCGTATACAGGGTGGCCAGTTTCTTTAGAACAATCTGCCCACTATTCTTCAATAAATCTGCTGTTACCTGATCCTCCCCAGCTGCAAAGGTGCCCCTCACCCATAAAGTTGTTAAAGCAGTGAAATGCAACACTGTGATGTTGTGTACGGACTAAGAGTATGTCAGGACAGTTGAGCTTGACTTCCCAGCTGCTTAGTTGTGACAAAGTTCAAGCCTCATACCGATGAGCTTGCTATCGACCATTTATTACTGTCTGATGATAGAAGGAATTCAGGATAAGTTGAGAGAAATGGTCATTGATGAGAAAGGGCACAGCAGCATATGGAGTGACCGTAAACGCGTCAATTTGACAAGGGGATATGTAGATGCGAAAGAGAGCAAGGAGCACAAAATTGCAAGTCCAAATTTGAACGCTCAACAAACAGCAAATATAGTCACTTGAGTCGAGGAAGGAGTAGGCAATTGGCCAAGTAAAGAGTGGGACTATGGTGAGAAATACGGAAAGAGAAACAACATGTTCGTTGGAAAGGAAGAAAAAAACCGAAAAGCTCGTGGAACAGGGAGATACGAGAAGCGATAGCTGAACGACAGAAAGCATCTCGAGAGCACAGGCAGGCAAAGAAGGCGCAGTTGCCGCTGGATGAAGTAACCAGTAAAGGGGAAATATACCGGGAGAAAAAGTGTATGGTTCAAATACTGATGCAAGCAAAATTAAAGGTGAAAGTGAACGTTGGTTGTCAGAAATACGTGAGAAAAAGAAGGCCGCACCTAGAATATTTTGGAATCACATAAAATTATTAGGCAGGAAGTCAACGATATTACAACAACAAATCCTAGACGAAGATGAAAACAGACTGGAAGAGAAGCGGCAATAAATTACATCTGAACAATAACAGCCGAGTTTTTCCAAGGCATTGACGAGGTTGTAATTGATCAAAAAAAGAGCGTGAAAGAGACCCAAGTGGAAAAGGAGCTGGTGGTGACAAATTTAAACTAGAAGAAAGCCGAAGAAAAAATCCCTAAGCGCACAGCCATGGGGCGAGGCGAGGTTCCCGTTAGGCTGAATAATGAACTAGTACCAAAAAGTAAGGAAGCTCTGGTGAAAGCAGTGGGAAAAGATTTAAGAGACAGACGAATATCAGGTAGTTGGCGACAAATTAGAATGAATTTAATTTATAAAGGTAAGGGGGAGAAAGATAGAATTCACTCGTATAGACCGTTGACCATTACATCGATAATATACAGGGTAGCAATGCAGGCAATCAAACTAAAGCTGCAAGCATAGGCAGAGAATAATGGCATTTTGGGAGAACTTCAGAATGGCTTCAGAGTAGGTAAGCGTTTAGATGATAACTTATTTGTTCTTACTCAGTGTATTGAAATATCAAAAGTAGAAATCAGACCGTTATATGTGGACTTTTTAGACAATACAGGAGCATATGACAACGTAGGCCGCAACATTTTGTGGGATATTCTGGAAGGGCAAGGCTTAGGTGACGATTGTCTACAGCTTTTGAGAGAGATTTACTTAGAAAATACTGTTTACGTTGAATGAGAAGGGATGAGAAATGAGAAGAAAGTTCATATCAACAAGGGAATGAGACAGGGGTGCCCTTTTTCCCCGCTGCTGTTTATGATGCACATGATGAGGCTGGAGAGGGCGCTAGAAGGAAGTAATATCGGGTTTAATCCCTCATACAAACAGGCGGGTACAGTAGTACAGCAGCAACTCCCAGGTTTATTTTATGCGGACGACATTGTGTTGCTAGCTAATAAGCAAAGTGATTTGCAACGTCTGGCTAATATCTGTGGACAGGAAGGCAACAATTTAGGTTTGAAATTTAGTGTTAGAAAATCAGATGTTATGGTATTCAATGAAAACAGTGAACAGACAGTGGAGATACAGGGCCAAGAAATACCTCGGGTAACTGAATATAAATACCTTGGTAAATGTATAAACAAAGGCAATGGGGCGTAGATTCAGCGTAAGGCGATACGACAATTGAAACGATTCGAATGTGTGCGTTGTGCGTCTGCGTAGAAAGCGCGTCTACACCAAGAGCCACAGACAATGGTGTCATAGGAGAACGATCACGGCCAAATTTACCGTGCTCAAAATGGCGCCATATTCGCTTATTGTGAGTGCAATGTCATTTCAAGGAGCTGTCTCCATTAGTGTGCGCAAGCAAAGTAGTGCGGTCAGCACGAGTATATATGTTTGAGTGTATAGCGGAAAAACAAACTCAGAGGTATGGGACGAGATGCGAATCGGGCGAATACATTTTTGCAGCTGGGCAAACGAAGACAAAGGTGATCGAGAAAATATCGCAGGCGTGTGCAGACTCGTCCCCAATATGTAACAAACTAATCCTAACATATGGATAACAAAGCAGCAAAGGTGCCTCAATCCTAACGAAATCTATATAAAAATTTATTTTCTTAAACTGCAAGCATGGAGACAGTAATGAAAAATTTCATTTCATATTCTACTCGTTTCGGCTGCATTTACTTTTTCAGCAAGGACTGAAGTTGCTTTGTGCCTTACAAGCACTTTTTATTTTTAATCGTCGTCCCACGAGAATTTGCGGAAACTCTTTTTCTCTTCGGCCTTCAGTTAGCGGCGTCCTCCAAAGAAGAGCTATGCAAATCTTGAGCTGTTCTCACTTAGGTTTTCAATCTTCATATCTGCGTGCTCTTTATCTGTGTCCCTAATATTTGTACACGCTGATGTACTTCTGAAAAACATAAACATGCTTAAGAGCAAATTATACAGTCCCTACACGATACAGTCTTGTATTTTAGTAATTAGGCATTCGGAATAATCAGCATAGGTGTATCAATGACTCTTACAGCAAGATGGCAGATGCCGTCATTCAAAACAACGTTATCTTTAAATTGTGCTTAGAGAAAACACTTTTTCTCATGACGAATACATCCTGAAAACAGTATGTCGGAATAAGAAGAGCTTTTCGATAACCACATATAAACCCCCTTTTGCCTATACGGAGTTATTAGTTGTAAGTTATTCGAAATTTTTAGAAATCCCATGTTGCAGATAACATAATTCCAGTCCTTGAGCTGGATCGTTCACAGAAGCGGATATTACTTGAAGAAAAATCGAAACACATGAACTAATTACCAACAAATCACTAGTTAACTTCATAATAAATTACTTCAAGGCAATATTGCAATTTGCAAATAGTAGCCTGTGGATTTGTCAGCAGAATTCACCAAGAAATAATTTCCAGAATGAAGCCAGTTTTCAGACATGTGCCATTGAACTCGCCTTATAAATGCACTGTTTCTTCACTTACTTTTGAATACTTACCATTGTTTTGTTCGGAAAGTGGGACAATTAATCACCTGAGAGGCTGTGGCTACCTAAGATGGCATTATTACCAGACACAATAAGCCATGGCTTTGCACCTACCACTTCCTCGACGCCAAGAAACTGAACTGCAGTTACAGTATGGTAATGGGTACTTCTTGTTGACGCTAAAGAATGTCTTCCGGTACGTTATTACAGAGAAATCATGAAAACGTTCTTTCATCCATTCAAGCAGAAAGGTACCTGCAACGTCCTTGCATTCCATTACACACTGCGAAAAATTATATCGTGAAACTGGTGTCATCCTGGAAATTCATTAAAAATGAATGCGTTTTGCAAACTCATCGGCTAATATAATTATCGGGTTTTACGTGCCAAAACCAATTTCTGATTATGAGGCACACCGTAGGGGAGGACTCCGGAAATTTTGACCACCTGGGGTTCTTTAACGTGCACCTAAATCTAAGTACACGGGTGTTTTCGCATGTCGCCCCCATCGAAATGCAGCCGCCGTGGCCGGGATTCGATCCCGCGACCTCGTGCACTCATCGGCTACAATTCGTAAAATGCAATATATACCGTAAAGGAGGAATCTAGGAGGAATCTAGGAGGTTAATTAGACCATGTTTATAATTTATTCGAATATTCGTTTCAATTTTATGAGCTAGTAATGTCCACGCTTTGAATAATCGTGCTGAAGACCAAGAACTATGCTATATGCCCATCGGATTTTTGAAAATTCCGTAGAACGAAACAATGATTACCCTGCATAAATCAATATGGCTTTATAATTATTTGGAAAAGTGCCTGCTTCAGCTTTTCAGAAGCTAGAAATATGTTCTTTTTTTACGATTGCATGTGTGGCTTGAAAAATGATTTTAGCTTTTCATAATTTGAAATTTTTATTATATCGAATCTCGTTTGAAGAGCTCGTGTTTGAATATTAGCAATAATGTTTTTCCTAATTCAAGTAATTAACAACAGAACCGCTGCGCTTGCGTAGTACAGTCATAAGACCTCAATGCTTTGATATGCCTCTAATGCAAAAAGTGTAGATTGTTTTCAAACTAGCATGCTACTCTTCCTCAACAACAGGTCGGTCCATGCTCGCGAAGCCGAGCCCCTTGATTAACTTTGGTTGATTTCTCGATCAATTGCTCAAAAGGAAGCGGGAGAAGAAATATACAGTAATTGCCAAGTAGTTTCTAAATTACACTCCAATTTATGTGGTTGCTTCACTTCAGGCTCGATAAATCAGAATAGAACGTTCAATCCTGACTGCTAGAATAAACTATCTTTGCTCACTAAACAAAATATGCCTCTGTAAATGGCATTTATTTTGCTCGGATATTTTATCGCATGATATTATTGTACACGATGTAAATACTGAAGACATAAAATGTGTTTGTTACCACAAGGATATTTTTAATAAACAATTCCTATTCACCAAGTGCACCCATCTGGAACGACGGAGGTTTAAAACTTTTTGGTAAAGAAAGATTAATGAGAATGTTGCTTTTTAGTTGAGTCATAAACATACGTACTGGGTAATATTTGACGCACTTTCGATCTTCTAGTTGTAGGAATCATTCTTGAAGTGTTCATTAACGTAAGTCCGAAATATATTAATTGCGAGCCTAGCAATCACAATATATGTAAAATATTTAAGAAATAGATTGTAAATTTTGTATAAATGCTTTACCACACAACGACGATGTTTGTCATATTATCGCTAAGAAAAAGCAGAAGAAATCACCGACATATCGGGCATGCCGTATCTGCCGACTACCGCTACTACAAATGTGCTGCAGTGAAAGGATGAAAAGACCGATCTATTATAAAAAGGCAAGACTGCAGAAGTTTTTTCATAATTTACGCATTACGCGTGCCAAGACGTGCGATCGTTCCCCACCGGCAGCAAGTTCTTTTTTCATCCATTTTCAGTGTTATTACGTTATCAATTCTTTAATTCAATTAGTAAGCAGAAGTGATTTCCGCTGTGTCAGTTCCTTGGTGTCTTTGTTTGTTTGCTTCTCATGATATGATTCATAAAATTGGGTCACACGGCTAACCCCCTTTCTTCTCGTTCCACTGTATTACTGAAAGTCCTGAAAGCTTTGCTATATGCATTACTTAAGCTTCGCTTAAGCTACGGGCCTGGACTGTAGGATTTAATTTGTCCATACAGCTTACTATATGCTTCACTTCTTTCCCCATCATCGTCCCCGTCATGCGCCTTTTACTTCCCTATTTCTTTCCCTCTTACCCTTCCCCCAATTTAGAGTAGCTGGCTAGTGGAATGTACCTCAAGCCAACCTCCCTTCACTTCGTATCATTAAAGCTTTCTGACTCTCTGTCTCTCGCTAAAGAAGGCTGCATTACTATAAAAATCCAAGGGTACGCATATTCATATATGAGTAGTGAATGCGAAAACATTAGGGTCCAATTCAGCGCTGCAGAGTGGCCCTTCTAGTCGTAAACGCCTCGCGAGCAATGCGTCCCGGATAGGACAGGGCCGGTGCACTTCGATAGTGACGCCATCCTACCTTGCCCGACTGCCATAGCATCTAATGGGGATACTCCTGAGTCAGCCAGGTGATTTTGACGTCACCGCTTTCGTCACACCTGGCTTTGCAAATGAAATTTTTGTTTCAAGTAGAAGGATCACAGAAAGCATAGTGCACAGGGCTGCTACCTAGGGCGTGCTTGTTTATCCAGTGGGTAAGACACTCGGTTTCTGAGAGAGGGATCGCAGGTTCCAAACTCACTACTGCCAACGTTTTGCCTTTCGAATTTACTCTCTTTTAAGCATGAAATGCTTACAGCTCTCACTGTCGGTAACCTTTAAGTGACGTTGAGCCAAAAGCACATCAGCTAAAAGCCAACGCCGTTATGAGAGCAATAAAACTAGAACATCCGAGCAAGTTGCGAGAAAAAAAAACGAGATCCTCCGGGCAACTAGACAAAACGTTTAAAACGCGGTATCTTCCGTACGCTGAAACTATAATTTCTCATTTCTAATACCGACGTTCAAAAGGCCGATACAGGGCAATATACACTTCATTCTCATCTTTTGGCGCTAAGCGCTCAATGCCAGCGGTCTGCGAGATACATGGCGCTGGTTTTTAGAAGCCTTCAGAGATGTGGCCACGCTGCATGGCGCCTCCTTCGGGCGCTTCTATTAGCCGCAGTGGCTTAGCAGTTATAGTGTTGCGCGGCTAAGAACAAAGTCGCGTGATGAAATACCGCCCGCGCCGATCACATTTCGATGGACACAAAAATCAAAAACCTCCTTGTAATATGCATTGATGGCACGTTAAAACTCCCCTGCTAATCAAAATTATTCTGCAGTACTCCACTATGGCGCACCTCAAGTTCAAATTGTGGATTTGAGCCGAAAAACAAAAAAGAATATTTATTTCGTCCAGCTGGCCAGTATGCTCTGTCTCCCTGGCGTTTCTCGCTGCCCGTCGTAGGGCATTCAACCGGACGTCTACTTCTAGCTTGGCGGCGTCCATAAGGCCGAGTTCACAATATGGTGTAGGAAGGTGGGGTGTCGTGCGATGTGCCGTTGTGAACACGCACTGCAGCCATTTTAACCCATTAAAGACCAGCGTGACCATATGGTCACGTTAGTCTGCACAGTGGATTTCATTTAATTTAGATTAACCAAACGGCACCAAAATCGCCTTTGACATGCCGTTAGACAGATGACAGTTCCCTTTATGGATATCAAGTGGCAGCAGGTGTCAGTCGTGTTGTGGGAGCCCCTCGCAAAGGCGGGAATAAGTGTTGCTGTGCGAGTAGCGTCGCCATGCATCACTCCAAGGGGTAATGTGTGTTTTTTTTACTACTTGTTTAAGCAATAGTCCGATATCCTTACCTCCATATTGCTCTTCGAATATGTGACCTTCGATGAGCATTTCTGAAAGATTTATATTTGATTTATCCGTCAACGAGGCTGTTATCTTGCGCGTTGCCATATGGTCACGCTAGGCCTTTAGGCTACCTAACTTTTTATTTTTTTAAAAACTGCATTCTCATCTCTTGCATGGCTGCTGGCGCATTCCCGGAGTGGTTATTTTTTATTTTGATGTCTGAATAGGTTGATGTTGAAATAAATAGCGAAGTTACTCGAAGAATACGATGACGACGTGACAGTGATTTACATCGACCCGTGAGAGGCTAGCACCTATTCGGATGAAGACTCGGCCCATGAAGACTCAGGCGGGCTCATTGACAATATAATCTCGCGGCAGCTATGAGCCGGCGCTAAAACTGTTTTCTCTGACGGACGCCGTATTGGTGGATCCGGCTCCGACGATGACGACCCCAGGCGGGCAACGTGACGGCACATGAGAGGTTTCTTCTGCCGTAGTTGATGCGGCCATTCCTGCGAAATTATCTACTGCTTCTAAGTGGACGAACGGTGATCTCCAGAAAAGCCTTGGCATATTTCCCTACCCAAGCTTTGCTGCTTACAGGGGCTTTTTACCTGTTGAGTTGTTCGAAATCTTTTTGACGAAGCCGTCGTGGAGCTGCTAGTCGAATAAACAAGAAAGTATGCGTTATTTTTCAGTATGCCAGACCGGAGGTTACCAAAGAAGAATTAGGTTTTCTTGCAGTGCTGGTTTTGTCCGGCTATAACCGCTTGCCAGGGAAAAAGTGCTATTGGGACAGCGGCTTGGATATGCGCCACACGATGGCCTACAATGCTATGCGAAGAAGTCGCTTCGTACAGATAATGCGATTCCTGCACTGTGCGAAATGCAAGCCTAACGCTTAGTGACAAGTTGGCAAAGGTGCGTCCATTGATGGCACTATTGAAAGCAAGGATTCTGGAGCACATTCGACCTGTGCGTCACCTGAGCTATGCCGAAAGTATGATTGACTATTATGGTCGTGATGGCTGTAAACAGTTTATACGCAGAAAGCCTATCCGCTTCGGCTATAAAGTATGCTTCCTAAATGCCAAGAACGGATACCTTGTAAACTTCAAAGTGTATCAAGGCAAGCAGGGGATCCCGGAACATCTGAAAAATATGAAAAGGACTTCGGAAAAGCAGCGGCGCCACTTCTTCAAATGGTGGGTGAACTCGCAGCAGAGGCGCACGACCTTCCTTTCTTTTTCTATTTTGATAATTTATTCACAGGCATGCAGCTACTCAGGCATCTCAAAGCGCAGGGCTACGAAGGCACGGGCACAGTGAAGCAGAACCGTGTTCCCAAAGAATGCCCTATCGCTCGACCCCAATTCGTCATGCGCCAACCTCGCGGGCTCGAAGAGCCCGTGCTGAGCGACAATGGCATAATTGCTGTCCGCTGGATGGACGATTCTGTAGTAACAATCGTAAGCACCATTCACGGCGTAGAGCCAACGTCATCTGCAGACAGGTACTCTCGTGTTCAGAAGAAGCAAATCGAGGTGGCCCGCAAAAAACACTGTTGCTCAGTACAAGTTTTATGAGAGGTACGGACTAGATTGATGTAAATGTAGGCGCCAACAGGACTGTAATCCGTGGCAAAAAGTGGTGGTGGCCAATTTTCACTTGACTTTGTGATGTATCTATCAGTAACGCTTGGGCGCTAATGCGCAGGCAAATTGCACAAAGCTACCTGATGCGATGTGCCAATAAGCATAGAGGACCTGGTCAACGCGGAATCCCAAAGACTGGTGATGTCCTGACTGGTACACGGTATGCCCAAGTGGCCAACTTTGTTGCACCAATACCTAATGGCAAGAGGAGGAGGTGTGCATGAGATAATTGCAACAGCGCAGTGCACACACAATGCGCAAAGTATGACGACGGCATGTGTATTCTATGATTTAAACCATATCACACTAAATAGGTGCTCGACTATTCGCTATGTATGTTTTTTGTGATGTTTCATGGCTTCAAATAAATGTTTTTCACTTCGCGTATTTTACTGTAACGTAAAGGCCCAGTGTGACCATATGGTCACGGGCTATATTTCAAAAACTAATTAGGCAAGAGTAATAATTTTTTGCATGTGAATTATTAGTACAAAGATAAGTTAATATATAGGATTTATTTCAAGATATCAAGAAAAAAAAGGAACCGGTCCCTAATGGGTTAATATTGAGGCTACTATCATCGCCAATTAGTCTCCTTTGCCGGTTGCCATTTCATGCTTACATCTACTCTCGCTATTGGGAGAGCCAGCAATTTTTACAGCGAAGCTGTATACCTTCATCGGCCAAAGAAAGTGTTGTGTGGTTAGCAAAAAAAAAAAAAAAAGCCCCTTATACGTGAGCCGTTCCCGAAGATAGTGCAATGCCCACCCGACCCGTGGCGGAGGTGACGTAGGCGTTAAGCATTCCTCATACGTGGGCCTAACCCGACGATAGCGCAATGCCGGGTCGACCCGCGCCGGAGGTGAAGCAGGCGTTACTCACTCCCTATACATGGGCCTAACCCGACGATTGTGCAATGCCGGGCCGACCCGCGCCGGAGGTGAAGCAGGCGTTACTCACTCCCCATACGTGAGCCGATCCCGACGATAGTGCAATGCCAGGCCAACCCGCGCCAGAGGTGAAGCACCTATGAGGAGTTATTCACTCCCCATAGATGGGCCGATGCCGAAGATAGGGCAATGCCGGCCCGACCCTCGGCGGATGTGAAGCAGGCGTTAAGCACTCGCCATACCTGGGCCGATCCCGAAGATACTGCAATGCTGTGCCTACCCGCGGCGGAGGTCGAGCAGGCATTAAGGGCTCCCCATACGTGGGCCGATACCGAACATAGTGCAATGCCAGGCCGACCAGCAGCGGAGGTGAAGCAGACGTTAAGCACTCCCCATACATGGGCCGATCCCGACGATAGTGCAATGCCGGGCCGACCCAAGCCGGAGGTGAAGCACCTATGGGGAGTTAAACACTCCCCATAGGTGGGCCCATCCCGAAGTTAGTGCAATGCCGGGCTGAACAGCAGCGGAGGTGAAGCAGACGTTAAGCACTCCCCATACTTGGGCCGATACCGAAGCTATGCCGGGCCGACCCGCGGCGGAGGTGCGGTTCGCCATTAGGGGGCCCACATACATAGCTTCACTAGTCATACTTCTTCACAGAGCGGACAGGACTGAGATTTTTGACACGCTTATTTCTTTAGAGCTATTATTGAAGTGAAGCTAGAACACAGGCGACTGGCTTGCGTCGACGAGAACGCTCGGATAACAAGGACTACGGAGAGCGAAGGTGACGTGGTTTCTGGGAGATGGCCTCTCCCCTAACGCAACATCTGGCACACCAGCGGGACAGCAGGTGAACCCTTTCACACGCTCGACTCCGTCGAGTCGCACAAGTAACATAGCGGAGATCTAGCATGCCGGGACCCAGAGGGATGTCCTGATGTCGGGACCACTGTCGCGCCTAAAATTTCTAATGATGATGGTGCATTTTGTTATGATTATAATGGTGTGCTCAATAGGCAAAGGGCCACATGTGGCCAAAACCCGCCAAGCAAATTATCATGAATTAAATTAAATGAATTAAATTATCCTCTTTTTAAAACCGCCTAAAATCATTTGGTGTATAATGCGTGAAATAAGTATGCTATAAAGCGTAAGAATGTCTGAAGTGAGGCATGCAATAAAAATGAAATTCGACATGGTGATTACAAGAATATTAGAGTTCGGCTGCTACTGCAGACGTCGTCATCGTAGTCGTCGTCGCGGTCTGCGAGTTAAGCATTGCGAATTTTTTAGTCGGTTCCAGAGATGCCGTCGCGCTGCATGGTGCCTCCTTCGGACGCTTTTACCTTCCGCAGTGGCGTAGCGCTTATGGTGTTGCGCGCGGGTCGCGGCTAAAAATGGCGCCGGCACCAGCGGCAGTAGTGGCAACGGCGGGGCGGCGACGGCGGCGGCAGCGGTAACAGCAGCAGCAGCAGCAGCAGCGGCGTCGGCACCGCCGCAGCGGCAGCCGCAGCACCCCCCTAAACTAGTGAGAAGCGCGATTAAAGTATCTGCAAAAGGGGCGCATGTTGGCATATTCAAGGCGTTGAGGGGAACGCTGAAGACGGTGTCGGTGGACGGTGTGCAGCGGCGGCAGCAGCGTTGGCAGTGTCGTTGGTAGTGCCAGTGGCAGCCGTGAGTAGTGTCGGCTTTCGCAGTCCAGGAGAGATGTACAGGCGGTGCAGGCAGTACAGGCGGCGTATGTTGTCCTCAAGACCCAGCTGCAATGAAGCCATAGTATGAAATCACGATCTGCCGCAGGTTCTCGCAGATGACAGGGCCAGTAGAAGTCGCAGCTCCGACAGAAGACCATCAGCAGCTCACGACTAGCGCGTAGATAGGTCAAGTGTTGGTCCCTGAAGTTGGATGGATGGATGTGTGTTGTTTAGTGGCGCAAGGGCCAGGTATGGCCAAAGAGCGCCATGACTGATAATGTTGTGTTAAGCGCTGATTTGTGAGTTGCGATGGTGGGATGTAACATGGCTGTAAAGTGGCCTAAAATCAATCAGTGTCATGTAAGCGTAAAATAATATATAGTATAAAATTATGATAATGATACATGTAGTGGTCTGTGGATATAGTACTCCTGATAAGTGATCATGGAGCTAAAATGCAAGAATATGTAAATAGCACCTATGCATCCGGGGGGCTTTTGGGCCCAAAGGCTGGGAGGCAGGTGCTTTCTTTTATTGCAGTTACCGAAGCAGAAACCTCTGTTAAGAGGCTGTGCTATGGATTTCGTGGGGCTATAACACGAAAACTATGTATGTCTTTTAAAAATTGAAGCAGGGATTGGTATTTAAAGAGAGGTTCTATGCCTATGAACATTTGAGGATGGAGTGGAATTCGCTGCCGGTGTGGTAATGGAAAATTGTTTTTCCTATTTGCGTCTAATTCCCTGCATTGCATCAGGATGTGAAGCACGGTAAGTGACTCACCACATTTATCACACGTGGGTGGATCACCACCGGACAAGAGGTATCCTAAGTCTGCTAAGTGTTACTTCTGTATGGCGGTTCTTTGATACCGGCGGCCAGTTGCCAAGATACGGCTTGATAACATGTAGTTTATTTCCCGTTTCTGTGTCCCACAAGCGCTGCCAGAAAGCCCTTAGCTTTTTCCTTATTGAGGGCTTGAGGTCCATTACCGGGACAGTCATGGAAGTGTTGGAAGCGTTCGTGTGGACGGATGTTGCTAGCTGGTCAGCCAACACGTTTCCGTCTATCTCTCGGTGCCCCGGCACCCAGCATACCACGATATACGGCTTGGACGCATAGGTGGTTAGTAATGCTGAGTAAAGAGATACAATGATAGGGTTTTGATATTTTTGACAGTTTTCAAAGCATTGACGACGCTCAAAGAATCTGTGTATATAACTGCCTTTTGGATAATAAATGCTTTAATATGTTTAACAGCAGCCAATATCGCGTAGGCCTCTGCTGTGAAAATACTTGTGCTAGGATTCAATACACCGGAATCCGAAAAGGATGGACCGACCGCTGCGTAAGACACGCCAGAATAACACTTCGATGCGTCTGTAAAAATTCAGGAGAGGAGTACTTGTGCTGTAATTCGAAGAAGTGCATTCGGATATGCGCGACAGGCTCGCGCTTTGTAACAGCTACGAAAGATGTATCACAGTGTATAGGTTGCCACTGCCAGGGCGGGGGCCGTATAACCGGGGGCATAAGGTGGTATTCAAGCAGTGCAATCCTTGTTTCTTCAGCTACGTCTCTAACACGTAGTGAGAAAGGCTTTGCCACTGTGGGCCGGTTGCGGAAAAGTTGAGAACTAAACAAATCATTTATAGTGGAATACGCGGGGTGCTCACTACTTGTGTTCACTCACAGAAAATACATGAAAAACGAATATGATCTCTGTAGATGAAGTGACCACTGATCCGATTCAACGCAAAGGCTTTCCACTGGGCTTGTGCTAAAAGCCCCTGTTGATAGGCGAATTCCTAAGTGGTGGACAGGGTCTAGCATCTTCAGAGCAGTAGGAGTAGCCGACTGGTAAACTATGGCTCCATAGTCTAGTCGTGTGCGTATGAGGCTTTTATACAAGTTTATGAGACATTTTCTATCACTGCCACAGGTTGTGCGTGACAGCACCTTTAAGATATTCATTGATTTCATACATTTGTTTTTAAGATACTTTACGTGCTGTATAAAGGTTAATTTCGTGTCTAAGATTGTGCCTAAAAATTTATGTTCCCTATTTACAGGCAGATGCTCACCATGCAAGACAATTTGAGGAACAGGGTGCAGGCCTCTTTTTCTAGAGAAAACGACACATGTGCTCTTTTGTGGGTTCGGTCTGAACCCATTCTCATCAGCCCATTTGGAGACATTGTTAAGACCAAGCCGGACCTGTCGCTCACAGATTGCGAGAGAACTTGATTGAAATCCTATCTGCACATCGTCAACATATGTTGAATAGAAGATGTTACGTGGTATGTGTAGACGAAGAGAATTCATTTTTACTATAAAGAGCGTGCAGCTGAGCACCCCGCCCTGCGGCACTCCAGTTTCCTGTACAAATTTCCGTGACAGAACGTTGCCCACTTGAACACGGAATGTGCGATTAGATAGATAACTTTCTATAACATTGAACATATTGCCACGTATACCTAAGTGTGAGAGGTCTCTCAATATCCCGAACCGCCACGTAGTATCATAGGCTTTCTCCATGTCTAGGAATACTGATACGAAAAACTGCTTATGAACAAAGCTTCACGGATACGTGCCTCGATACGTATGAGATGGTCATTGGTAGATCGACCCTCCCGAAACCCGCACTGGTATGGGTCGAGCAATTTGTTTGATTCGAGGAAGTGTAGTAGGCGACAGTTGATCATTCTTTCGAAAAATTTGCAGAGGCAACTTGTTAATGCTATAGGTCTGTAACTTGATGCAGAGGAAGGATCCTTTCTGTGCTTTAGAATTGGAATTATAATAGCCGCCTTCCAAACAGAAGGAATCTCGACGGAAAACCATATAACATTGTAAAGGTACAGGAGGGTTTTTTTTGTTTCGGGGGGTAGTTGTTTCAACATCTCGTATATTACGCGGTCTGAACCTGGGGCGGATGTATTACAGTAGTTTAATGCTGCCTACAGTTCTGCTATGCAGAAGGGTTCGTTGTACGCCATACTTTTAGCACATTTTCTTTGTAACTTTTGCTGTTCTATTCGCGTTTTGTATTTTACGAAGGTTTCGGAGTAGTGCGAGGAGCTCGATATGCATTCAAAATCTGCACCAAGAAAGTTGGCTTGATCTTCCAGGCTTTCTCCATGGCTATTTACTAGAGGTAAGGAATACGTTTGTTGCCCATTAACTTTCTTCACTCTATTCCCGTCTTTTCTTTCATCTGTGTAAGAGTTAATGCTTGATATAAACTTTGCCCAACTCTCTCGTCTGGCTTGTCGGCGCGTTCTCCTCGTCTGTGATTTGACATGCTTAACGTTTTCCAGGTTTTCAGCTGTTGGAGAATCGCGAAATATCGCCCACGCTTTGTTCTGGTTCCTCCGTGCTTGCCTGCATGCATCGTTCCACCAGGGAACACGCCGCTTAGAACCAGTGCCACTCGCTTGATTAATACACCTAGAGGCGGCATCAAGTATAAAAGCTCTAAAATATGTGACAGCATCATCTATTATTATACCGGATATCTCAGTCCACGTCATGCGAGTAAGAGTTCGGTACCGTTCCCAATCGGCTGAGTCAACCTTCCACCGAGGGACCTGCGGGAGAAGTTGATCTTGTTCCATCGTACTTAAAATTATTGGGAAGTGGTCACTCCCATACGGATTATTAAGCACACTCCATTTAAAATAAGGTAAAAGCGTCGGCGATAAAATGCTAAGATCTATGGCAGAATATGACTTGTTAGCCAGGTTAAAATACGTGGGCTCCTTTGTATCCAAGAGACATGCTCCAGAAGAATAAAGCAGCTGTTCAATAACACGCCCTCGCGAATCACAGCGTGAATCACCTCACATACTTCTATGTGCATTAAAATCACCAAGAATCAGACAGGGCTCGGGAGTTCATCTATTAATGATTCTATGTCGCGTCTGTGAAGGTGATAATGTGGTGGTATATACAAGGAGCAGATGGTTATGAGTTTATCTAAAAGTACGGCTCGAATGGCCACTGCCTCAAGGGCCGTTTGGAGCTTGAAATGCTGACATGCTATACTTCTATCAGCAATGATGGCTACACCGCCACATGATGCGACAGCATCCTCGCGGTCTCTCCGGAAAGTCACGCATTGTCGGAGGAAGTTGGTTTCTTGCACACACAGCACCTTAACTTTAAGCTTAGAGAGAAATTTTTGGACATCATGTAGGTTTCTTAGTAGTCCTCTAACATTCCACTGCATAATGTTGTGCATGTTGAAAAGAAAATTGTGCTGTGTGTCGAGAGAGAGGAGAATGACGTTACTTTACAGAGCCTTTGTTAGGCCCTGTAATTGGTGTTTTGTCTTTTCTGGAGCGGTCAAGAGAACCTCACCGCTCCATCGACGATACCTGCGCCGTTTGGCATGGACTGGTGTCCATAGCCTCTTGCGAGGCACTGGACACCCGCTCCAGAGAGCGATGTGTGCGTCGCGTAGACTTCAGGTCAAGCGACGAAGTCTTCGTCCCCACCGGGCCGGAGGTCGACAGGACCCCTGTGGCCTCTGCGGTGCCCTGGCTGCTGCCGGAGCTTGAAGAGACAACTGGTGTGGACACTTTGAGAGATGGCAGGGCAGCGTTGGCTGCTCCCACCGTAGGGGCGGGTGGCTTTAGCCTCGGCACGCTAGGCGTGGTCCGGGCTGCCGCCAGAAGCCGTAGTGGTGCCGCCCCCCGTTGCACCACTTCAGCGAAAGATGTTTTTAGTGAAAATAACGAGGAGACCCTTTGTCGTGCTTCACGGAATGTTATGTTCTCTGTAAATTTTACAGTAAATATTTGTTTTCTTTCTTCCAGGCTGGACAAGCTCTGGAGTATGCAGGGTGACTGCAGTCGCAGTTCGCACAATGAACCTCATCATTATTGCAGTCATCAGCAGAGTGACCGGTTGTGCCACACTTTGCACACATAAGCTGCCCTCGGCAGCTCTGGGATGCGTGACCAAATCTCTGACATTTGAAACAACGTCGCGGGTTAGGAATGTAGGGTCGAACATGAAGTTTTACATAGCCAGTTTCAAGAGACTCGGGTAAAGTAGTTGAACTGAAAGTGAGTATTAAATGCTTCGTTGAGATTTCGTTGTCATTCCGCCTAATTATGATGCGCTGCACATGCATTACGCCTTGGTCCTTCCAACCATCCAGGAGTTCTTCATTCAATGCCAATAAATCTTCATCTGATACAACGCCTTTGACTGTGTTCATAGTTCGGTGTGCGTTCGCAGAAACAGGAATTTTACCAAATGCGACGAGGTGTGCGAGTCTGTTGTATTGTTCTTTGTCTTTTAGTTCGAGGAGCAAGTCCCCACTTGCCATCTTTGTTACCTTATAACCAGCTCCAACGGTCTCTTTTAGGCACTTGGCCCCAAGGAATGGTGAAATTGCTCTAGATTTTGTGGATGTTTGTTTATAGTGAAGGACGTGGAATTTCGGGAACGTTTCCTTGTTTTTGCGCAAGAAGAGCGCGGTTGCGTCGGTGCGTACCCTTTTCAAGGCACGATCAGGTGGAAACGGGTTCGGGGATCCCCTAGAAATAAGTGATTTGTTCGGCAACGGCGGCGTCTGCCACCCACCACGGAGCCCAACAAGGGGACGTGGCAGAACATGTAAACAAGTCTGCACAGCGCCAGGAGTATGCCGTTACTATAACCCAATATGGTATACCCAAGGTAGGACAGCCACACCAGGTTAACCCTTGCCGCCAAGAAAAGTCGAAGTGACTGGAAAAGGTTAGAGGACAGGAAAGATTAAAAGTAAAAGAGAAAGACGAAGATGACGGTAGAGAGAGATAGGAAAAGGTGACTGCCGGATTCCTCTAGGTAGGTCAGTCTGGAGGTGCCGTCTATGTGAAGCAGAGGCCAAAGGGGTGTGTTGCTTCCGCCAGAAAGGGGCAGCCGGAGCCCGGAACGTTCTTGAGACGGAAGTGCCAATCTACCTGAACGAACTAGATGTCTGGCATATCGATGTAGAATTTTCGCATACCGTTCAACCGCGGGACGTCTGCCTCACCGCGTGAGGCCACCTACCTCACTCAAGCCTTAGTAGAGTATTTGTGCTGATGCTGGCAGACCTGGCTCCATCGTCCGCGTCACTAATTTGTGGGCGGCGGCATAAAGAAGCAGCTGCCGTCGCCACGGTATATTGAGGCCACCCAGCCAAGGTGCCACGAGATCTCGGGAGGGGGCGATACCGCGGCCGCTCAGGCCGAGCGCTAGCATGTTTTCTCATGCTACGCACGCATGAGCCATCTCCTTCAACATTCTTTCAACATAAAGAGATTCGCAAAATTCTGCTCCTGCTTCGAAACCTAAAAACCTTTCCGTAGTGTCACTCTTTTATTTTTTTTTAACATTCTATACCTAACGCAATTAGCTTAATGGCAGGTAAACTCAAATTATTTCATTCTCAAATATTGAGGTACGTGTAAACAATAGCAGCAATGGCGTCACTATGGGCTGCGCAGGAATAATAAGTATCCTGGTCGCATTCCAGGAGTTGGAATTTCACGCTTCTTTATTTTTTATACTCCTTGTCACATAGGAAACAAATATGCGAAAGAAGGTAGAATAACGACCCAAAATATGGCACTCAGTAGAGCACCAGATGAATAAAACCATACCGTCCTATAGTACATGAGGCCCACAGATTCGTGCATGAGTTCCGTACACATACGCATTTATAAAGCCACATATTTTGAATAGCCGAAACTCTGATGTAATTACAGTGCAAGCACACAACACAATTTCGCACTGCGTAAAAATTATGATCACCCCATAAATCAATTTTGAACCCAGAACAACATATATATATCCCTCATTCAGCTTATTCGGATCAACTGAAATTTAATATTTCTCCAAGATCTTGGTGTCCTCGAAAAACATTTTCAGAGCAAAAAGTGCTCTATTCTGAATGCTCGCAGTTGGCCATCGACCGTATCTTTTTAAAGGGAATGTCCTTCCGTCTGAAAGCAACAAAATTGCATAATACCCTTCGTTGTGGACCGTATTTACTGCACTCGAGGAGAAGATGATGCACATCTTTTTCTGAGTGATCACAAGAACACTGCGGACTAGAGGAACGTTTTATGCTGTCTAAAAAGTGTCACGTACATGCCGTAACAAGCCGGAGGCGGTGCACTAATGTTTCAAATTTTCAGTTTTCTCTCTTTGCATCACCTGCCCGGAAACGTGCATGCTTTCAACAGTCACAGTGGCAGAGCACGAACCTAGGAATACGCGTGTTTTCTTACAGCAGGTTATTTCCTCTTTCGATTCCGGCCACTTGACACTGCGCCGTGAGTGCGTGGCTCCTCATTTGTGTTTCGTTTTGAAGCGCTGTTCTTTCTTCACTAACGTCGGTCGTGGCGCAGGGTGTTGGTACAAGGGAAACGACTAAGTAATGAGTGGTGGCCCTCACGCGTCGGCGATTTACTTGAGGCAGAGCCAGTGCTTCTGAGAAAGTTTTAAAACAGAAGACGCCGATATATTAGTCGTCAGTAAATATTTAACTAAACCAAACGTATTGAAGGGATACGAAATGTAAGGAGGTCGCAGCCGGGATGGAAGCATTCATGGGTCGAACGAGGGTGGCTGTCAGGCACGTTCAGATGCTCAGAAAAGTCCCAGTGCTGGCAAGAACTTTTGCACCATTAAATGTTACATGTATCTGGGGTTGATTGAAATACCCCATATAGTACAGACGTAAGGATACGTTGGCGTAAATTGCCGTGAGGAGGGACAATTTCTTGACATCTTAAAAGTGCTTCTGCATGCTGCATATTCCTTTTCATACTTATTCTTGCATTACTAATGCTATTTTGCAATACCTGCATAGCATTGTGTTGGCTCATAGAAGAAAAAAAATATGCGCGATGCTCCCATTCATGCGAAACCTGCAACTTTCGGGAAACATTTTGTTGGCATATTCGGCATCCCCTGTCCTTCCACTAATATCTCCCCATGTGCAGTTGGAAGACATATCTCTATATTTCAGGTTTCGGGCAGTTGATATGTACTATAACATACTGTCTTACGTAACATTAAAAATATCTTTCCTGTGCATTGGCCACGGCATGATTGGCCACATTAATGCTATTAACAATCTATCTCATGATTGGTGTGATTGCTGTAAATGGTGCACTAATTACGTTACGTTACCAATGGAACATATCCACTGGTACATACACAGTGTTAGGGAACGTTCTAGAAAGCGGGCTCTTCACACATGCGTAATCAGAATTCGCGCGCGTCTAAGTTTCTGCTGACTCAAGTTGGCATTAAGCAAGTTCTCCGGAGAGCAGCACCTGCCCAGACCCAACCTGGCGTGAAAGAGGTTTATTGAACAAACGCAGACACCCTGTGCCACATATCAAGCGCGTCATATTGGCGTCAGTCAGGATCACCAAAAAGTGACAAAGCTCAACTGGCGTGCACCCGGTGACAAAAAAATGGCTGACAGAGCTTGGCCGAGGAGAAACTGACACAGTACTGGCCTACAAGCTACCGAAAAATAAAATAATTAATAAATAATGAGCAGATAAACAGTAACCTGGCCTAATTAAAAAACGCTAATCGCATTAAAACGTCATGGCAGGATTCTGATGTTTTTCTTTTCCTTTACTTTCATTGGCAGCATATGCTTTCTTTCGAGATTCCATTTTGTAGGTAAAAAGAAATCTGGTGGATATGATACGGCGAGGAGTGTCGATGGTTAATGTCTAAGCATTGAATCTAGCGACAGAACATTACGCCACTGTCTGAGCGATCTTTATATGTGGCGTGCACGGCAGTGGTAGTTTGGTTTCATGCTTCTCCGCCAAAACTCGGCGTTTTTGAGCGCCGCCGTGGAGAAGCCTGCGCGTTGCGTCCGAAAGGCATAGCGCGGCGCTGCGTGCGAACACTGGAAAATGCGTCATGCGGCAACCAGGGCTCCTCTCACGCGCTTCTTTCTGGACACGCCGTGCCAACTAGCCGCATTGCTGAGAAGCCTCCGCTTGGCCCCCGAGATAAAAGCATTGCGCGTTGGTGCCTTTGATCATCTAGAATTGTTCCCACGCTTGCCGCACCCTCACTCGCACGTACTCAGCCACCCATCTTTTCGAGAGGGTTATTCAAGAGCGGTACATACAGAGTGCTGTAGTAAAAGGCGTTGATTAGAAAGCGGCAAATACCCAAGGTATTTGTGTTTTATTTCAGAGCCATATACAATACATAACTTTTCTTTACTTGAGATGTTTTATTACGTGAAACTTACACAATAGGGATACCATTTTGCATTGCTGAGTTACAGAGTTGTAAACTTTATACTTTGATGTGGTTGTGCGCAACATGTCTGCCAGAAAAAAAGCATATAGGGAGACTTCATAAAGACAGCAAAAGAAGGAACGTCTACACAAGAACTTGTTGGTATAAAAAAAAAAACTAGGCTGGCTTGCATGAAACGTAGTAAAGCTCACCACGAAAGTAGATGAACTTTTTTACATTCAAGGACTAGGTTGGAAAATTTTCGAACGTGATACAGGAAGTTCACTCCAATCCAATTTTTTTAGCAATGTATAAGCCTTTATTGGAGACAGTCAGCCACAATCAGACTTAGGTGGCACAATTACGTTCCAAGGTTGACTCGATGTCTTCTACCGTCCAGTTCCAATTAGGCCTGGTTGACAAAATAAACGAACAAATGAATGAAATAGAACAGTGTAGCAGGAGAATAAATTTTTAGATCCACGGGCTTCGCAGCAAGCCATAGGAGAATCTGCAATCACTGCTTAATGATCTTGCACTGCCTTGCACTGATCTTGCCTGTAAATCCACAAATAAATAATCTATTATTAATTTATTACTTACTGCGCATAAACGTGACATAGCTAACTATGCAGCAGCTCAAGTCGCTGTTATTCAGCATCTTCGCAGTGGGGATAATACTGAACCAGCCATTCTTGTCCAGATGTGCTCCATTGAAGCGAAGGGGACAATGGTTTTGATAACGTAGATACCTGTCTGGATTGGTTAAGGATGCCTTTCCACGGTTATATTTCGATGACCTTGCAACGCTGGGTGCCTCGCATGCGGTGGATGATTTCGCGTGGGTGACGCGAACGTCGGTTAATCTGGAGCGCTGGAGCGGTGTTATCGCCCTTAGACTTCATGCGGAACTTCATGGTGATGGCGACGGCAGAAATACACCTGGAGTATCCATATAATTGCTCTCGCAATTATATGGGCAAATATATATAAGCGACTCAGCGGTGTCGAATAGCGGCTAAATGCAATTGATGACCTCTGCCATGACATCACCATCGTTAACTCAGTCGTTCAGGAATCACAAGAGCAACTGAAGACCATAGAAGATAAGAAGTGGAAACAGACCAATCTGGTAGTTGATGATCTAAATAACTGTATGCGCAGAAATAACCTCATAGTTAAGGGAATTCTGGAAAAACTAAAAGAAAAATGGGTTGATACTGAACGCATCATCAACCAGTTTGTCTTAACTAAGCTAGCTTTCAATGCAGGCGAAATAGAGCGAGCTCACAGAATAGGTTGACCTAAAGCAGGTCACATCCTACTAATTGTCGTGAAAATTCGAAATTTTCAAGACAGGAGCATCAATTTAAGAAATGCTTCCAAACTAAAGATCCTGCAGAACCCACGCGTGTCGATTGAATATTTCTCGGCCCGAATGCAGCTCATCAGGAAAAAACTCAGAGATTTCGCACGCAAAGAACGTAATCCTAACGAAAAATATACTGTGATTTACGATAAACTTCTCGGAAACAAATGTTACACCTTTGATTTCACAAAAAACAAAGTAACCTGTCTTTCAAGGCGCAATGAAGCCGAAGTATGTCGGTGAAGTGAGCGACCTACTGTTGGTGCATGAGGGGACGAAACTAACCAGAATGATTGACACAGACATGCTAATCATGGTAATTCAGTGT